>NC_091369.1:8770278-8777778 GCF_038502225.1 Cherax quadricarinatus
GGGAGTGGTGGTAGGTGGTTTTGGGGTGGTGAATGGGGGTTAGTGGTGGGGGGGGTGGGATGGGGGTGGTGGTAGTAGTGGTGGTGGTGGTGGGGGTGGTGTGGGTGGAGTGGTAGAGTGGGGTGGTGGTGTTTGGGGGTATGGTGGGGTGGTAGTGGTGGGTGGTGGTGGGAGTGGTGGTGGTGGTGGGGGGTGGAGTGGTGGTGGTATTGGGAGTGGTGGTGGTGGTGGTGGGGGTGGTTGGTGGGTGGTGGGTGGTGATGGTGGTAGTGGGGGTGGTGGTGGGGGTGGTATGGTGGTGGTGGGGGTGGTGAGTGGTATTGTGGTAGTGGTATAGTGGTGGTGGTGATGGTGGTTAGTGGTGGTGGTGGTGTGGTGGGGGTTGGTGGTGGTAGTGGGGTATTTGGGGGTTTTTGGTGGTGGTGTGTGAGTGTGGGTGGGGGTGGTGGGATTTGGTGGTGGTGGTGGTGTAGTTTTTGGTGTTAAGTGGTGGGGGTGGTGGTAATGGTGGTGGGTGGTGGTGGTGTGGTGGGGGTAGTAGTGGTGGTGGTGGGTGGTATGGTGGTGGTGGTGTGGTGTGGGGGTGGTGTGGGGGTGGTGGTTGGGTGGGTGGTGGTGGTGTGGTGTGATGGTGGGTAGTGGTGGGAGGTTTGGGGGTGGTGGGTTTGGGGGTGGTAGTTTATGGTGGTGGTGTGGTGGTTTAATTGGTGGTGGTGGTGGTGGTAGTTGGGGGTGGGTGGTGGGAGTGAGGGGGGGTGGTGGTGGTTTTGGGAGTGAGGTGGTGTGGTGGGGTGATGGTGGTGGGAGTGGTGTAGTGTTGGGTGGTAGTGTTTGGGGGGTGGGGTGGGGGTGGTGTGGGTGGGGATGGTGGTGGTGAGGGGGTGTAGTGGGTGAGTGGTGTAGTGGTGGTGGTAGTGTGGTGGAGTGGTGGTGGTGATGGGTTGGTGTGGTGGTGGGGTGGTGGTAGTGGGGTTTTTAGTGGTGGGAGTGTGGGGGTGGTGTGGGGAAATGGTGGTGGTGAAGTGGGGGTGGTGGGGGTGGTAGTGTGGTGGATGGTGTGGTTGGGGGTGTGGTGGTATGGTGTGGTTTGTGGTGGTGGAAAGGGGAGTGGTGGGGGTGGTGGTGGGTAGTGGTGGTGAATTTGGGAGTGTGGTGGTGGTAGTGGTGAGGGGGGGTTTGTAGTGGGGTGGTGGTTTTGGGGGTGGTGGGGTAGTATGGTGGGGTTGTGTTTGGTGGTTTGGGAGTGGGGTTGTGGTGGTGGTAGTGGATAGTGGGGGTGTAATGGTGGGGGTTGGTTAATTTTAATAGTATGTTGTTGGATGGGGGGGATTGTGGGGGGATTTTGGGAAGGGGGTTTGGTTATGTTGGGGGGGGCTGGGTAGGTTGGGGGTGTGGGGTGATGGTGGAAGCAGTGACACAAATGCTTGATGCCACTACTGCCAACCCACCAGTGACCCTGACTGCTATTATCACACTAACACCTGCTCCACACCCTCCACACTAACACCTGCTCCACACCCTCCACACTAACACCTGCTCCACACCCTCCACACTAACACCTGCTCCACACCCTCCACACTAACACCTGCTCCACACCCTCCACACTAACACCTGCTCCACACACCCCACACTAACACCTGCTCCACACACCCCACACTAACACCTGATCCACACCCACCACACTAACACCTGCTCCACACACCCCACACTAACACCTGCTCCACACACCCCACACTAACACCTGCTCCACACACCCCACACTAACACTTGCTCCACACCCACCACACTAACACCTGCTCCACACCCTCCACACTAGCACGTCCTCCATACCCACCTCAATAACACCTGCTCCACACGAAAACACACGCACACACACACACACACACACACACACACACACACACACACACACACACACACACACACACACACACACACACACACACACACACGGAAGTGTAAAGGTTTGCAGCAAGACTAGTCCCTGAAGTCAGGATGATATCCTACGAGGAGAGGTTAAGAGAACTCAACCTGACGACACTGGAGGACAAGATGGACAGAGATGACATGATAACAACATATAAAATACTGAGAGGAACTGACAGGGTGGATGAGGATGGATGAGAGATGTGACACAGGAAGAGGGGAACAGTTCCCGGGCACCGGAAAACTATAGGCGAGGTTCCTAACACCTGATGCTCCCCCTTTTTTCACCTAGCAGTAAGTAGGTACCCAGGGTGGTGGTGGGAGTGAGAGTACTGTGGTGGGGGTGTGAGGGTACTGTGGTGGGGTGTGAGGGTACTGTGGTGGGGTGTGAGGGTACTGTGGTGGGGGTGTGAGGGTACTGTGGTGGGGGTGTGAGGGCACTGTGGTGGGGGTGTGAGGGTACTGTGGTGGGGTGTGAAGGTACTGTGGTGAGGTGTGAGGGTACTGTGGTGGGGTGTGAGGGTACTGTGGTGAGGGTGTGAGGGTAGTGGTGGGGCATCCTGAAATTCCCTGTTGTTTGAGGGTGACTGTCAGTGTTTGAGGGTGGCTGACAGTGTCTGAGGGTGACTGACAGTGTTTGAGGGTGACTGACAGTATTTGAGAGTGACTGACAGTGTCTGAGGATGACTGACAATATCTGACAGTCTGCCCCGATCCTTGACTTGTCATCAGTAATGCTGGTAGACGGTGTTTTAAAGGGTGCCACCCTGATTATGGCACCGACACCATCACCCTGGTTACTCTGGTGCCAGACAGAGAGAGAGAGAGAGAGAGGACAGACAGACAGAGGGAGACGTAAAGAGAGAGACAGAGAAAGAGGGGGAGAGACAGAAAGAGGGAGAAAGATAGAGTGATAGATAGTGATAGAGTGATAGATACAAAGAGTGATAGACAGAGAAAGAATTATAGATAGAGAAATAGAGAGAGAGAAAGAGAGAGAGAGAGAGAGAGAGAGAGAGAGAGAGAGAGAGAGAGAGAGAGAGAGAGAGAGAGAGAGAGAGAGAGAGAGAGAGAGAGAGAGAGAGATAGAGAGAGAGAGAGAGCAGGATGTATCGACCAACCTCCCCTCAACCAGTTCTAAAGGCGCCTGCGTCTCCTCCCCCTCCCCTCCTTCTCCTTCCCCTCCTCCTCTAACCTCCCCCTTCCCCTTCAGTCACCCCTCCCACCTCCATTCATGACCCTTGTACTCCAGCTTTAAGTTGTTCTCTCTCTCTCTCTCTCTCTTCCGATCTCTCTCTCTCTCTCTCTCTGTCTCTCTCTCTCTCTCTCTCTCTCTCTCTCTCTCTCTCTCTCTCTCTCTCTCTCTCTCTCTCCCTCCCCCTCTCTCCCAGAGTTCTACCTTCCAGAACCCGTCTTGTTCAACAGTTTTAAAGACGGAGGGTCGAGTCTTCACCTCTCCCAGATTTTGCATTCCTGAGAATTTACCCACAGATTATTATTACTATTATTATTATTATTATTATTATTATTATTATTATTATTATTATTATTATTATACTTTGGACCCCCCTGGACCCCCCTCCCCGGGGGTACCCCCCAGATCGTCTGGATCGATGCAAACGCACACACGCTGTAACTTCTCGTGACGTCATTCGCTACCGAAATTGCGGAAGGGGGAAGGGGGGGATAGGGGGAAGGGGGGGAAGAATGTTGGTGTCACTTGTGGATGACAATACAGGTGTCCCTCTGGCACGTGTGTCACCACTGATGAGCCTTGACGGGTGTTGACAAGTGTTTTGACACATGTTGACACGTGTTGACAAGTGCTGACACATTTTGACAAGTATTGACACATGTTGACACGTGTTGACAAGTATTAACACATGTTGACACGTGTTGACAAGTGTTCTGACACATGTTGACACGTTAACGAGTGTTGACAAGTGCTGACACATGCTGACAAGTACTGACACATGTTGACGCGTGTTGACACATGTTGACAAGTGTTCTGACACATGTTGACACGTTAACGAGTGTTGACAAGTGCTAACACATGCTGACAAGTACTGACACATGTTAGCGTGTTGACACATGTTGACAAGTGTTTGACACATGTTGACACGTGTTGACGAAGTGCTACACATGTTGACACGTGTTGACAAGTGCTGACACATGTTAGCAAGTGTTGACACATGTTGGCAAGTGTTGACAAGTGCCGACATATGTTGTCACGTGTTGACAATGCCGACACATGTTGACACGTGTTGACAAGTGCCGACACATGTGTTGACAAGTGTCCATGTTGACAGGTGTCTCTGGTGCTACATATATGTCCCTGGTGCTGCATATGTGTCATTGGTGCTACATATATGTCTCTGGTGCTGCATATGTGTCATTGGTGCTACATATATGTCTCTGGTGCTACATATATGTCCCTGGTGCTGCATATGTGTCATTGGTGCTACATATATGTCTCTGGTGCTGCATATGTGTCTCTGGTGCTACATATGTGTCTCTGGTGCTACATATGTGTCCCTGGTGCTACATATATGTCTCTGGTGCTGCATATGTGTCTCTGGTGCTACATATGTGTCTCTGGTGCTACATATATGTCCCTGGTGCTGCATATGTGTCATTGGTGCTACATATATGTCTCTGGTGCTACATATGTGTCCCTGGTGCTACATATGTGTCCCTGGTGCTACATATATGTCTCTGGTGCTACATATGTGTCCCTGGTGCTACATATGTGTCTCTGGTGCTACATATATGTCTCTGGTGCTACATATGTGTCATTGGTGCTACATATGTGTCCCTGGTTCTACATATGTGTCCCTGGTGCTACATATATGTCTCTGGTGCTACATATATGTCCCTGGTGCTACATATGTGTCCCTGGTGCTACATATATGTCTCTGGTGCTACATATGTGTCCCTGGTGCTACATATATGTCTCTGGTGCTACATATGTGTCCCTGGTGCTACATATGTGTCCCTGGTGCTACATATGTGTCTCTTGTGCTATATATGTGTCTCTGGTGCTACATATGTGTCCCTGGTGCTACATATGTGTCCCTGGTGCTACATATGTGTCTCTTGTGCTATATATGTGTCCTTGGTGCTACATATGTGTCCCTGGTGCTACATATGTGTCTCTTGTGCTATATATGTGTCCCTGGTGCTACATATGTGTCCCTGGTGCTACATATGTGTCCCTGGTGCTATATATGTGTCCCTGGTACTACATATGTGTCTCGTGCTACATATGTGTCCCTGGTGTTACATATGTGTCCCTGGTGCTACATGTGTCCTTGGTGCTACATATGTGTCCCTGGTGCTACATGTGTCATTGGT
The DNA here is from genome assembly GCF_038502225.1 of Cherax quadricarinatus. Lineage (NCBI taxonomy): Eukaryota > Metazoa > Arthropoda > Malacostraca > Decapoda > Parastacidae > Cherax > Cherax quadricarinatus. The sequence goes on from NC_091369.1 coordinate 8,775,559, forward strand.
GCTACATATGTGTCCCTGGTGTTACATATGTGTCCCTGGTGCTACATGTGTCCTTGGTGCTACATATGTGTCCCTGGTGCTACATATGTGTCCCTGGTGCTACATATGTGTCCCTGGTGCTATATATGTGTCCCTGGTACTACATATGTGTCACTGGTGCTACATATGTGTCCCTGGTGCTGCATATGTGTCACTGGTGCTACATATGTGTCCCTGGTGCTACATATGTGTCCCTGGTGCTATATATGTGTCCCTGGTACTACATATGTGTCTCTGGTGCTACATGTGTCCTTGGTGCTACATATGTGTCCCTGGTGCTACATATGTGTCCCTGGTGCTACATATGTGTCCCTGGTGCTACATATGTGCCTCTGGTGCTACATATGTGTCTCTGGTGCTACATATGTGCCTCTGGTGCTACATATGTGGTGCTACGTATGTGCCTCTGGTGCTACATATGTGTCTCTGGTGTTACATATGTGTCCCTGGTGCTACATATGTGCCTCTGGCGCTACATATGTGTCCCTGGTGCTACGTATGTGCCTCTGGTGCTACATATGTGTCCCTGGTGTTACATATGTGTCCCTGGTGCTACGTATGTGCCTCTGGTGCTACATATGTGTCCCTGGTGCTACATATGTGTCCCTGGTGCTACATATGTGCCTCTGGTGCTACATATGTGTCCCTGGTGTTACATATGTGTCCCTGGTGCTACATATGTGCCTCTGGTGCTACATATGTGTCCCTGGTGCTACATATGTGCCTCTGGCGCTACATATGTGTCGCTGGTGCTGCATATGTACCTGTGGTGCTACATATGCTACATATGTGCCTCTGGTGCTACATATGTGTCACCATATGTGTCCCTGGTGCTACATATGGTGCTACTCTGGTGCTACATATGTGTCCCTGGTGCTACATATGTGTCCCTGGTGCTACATATGGTGCTGCATATGTGTCCCTGGTGCTACTTATGTGGCTCTGGTGCTACATATGTGCCCCTGGTGCTACATATGTGTCCCTGGTGCTACATATGTCACTGGTGTTACATATGTGTCCCTGGTGCTACATATGTGTCCCTGGTGTTACATATGTGTCCCTGGTGCTACATATGTGTCCCTGGTGCTACATATGTGTCCCTGGTGCTACATATGTGCCTCTGGCGCTACATATGTGTCCCTGGTGCTACGTATGTGCCTCTGGTGCTACATATGTGTCCCTGGTGCTACATATGTGTCCCTGGTGCTACATATGTGCCTCTGGCGCTACATATGTGTCCCTGGTGCTACGTATGTGCCTCTGGTGCTACATATGTGTCCCTGGTGTTACATATGTGTCCCTGGTGCTACGTATGTGCCTCTGGTGCTACATATGTGTCCCTGGTGCTACATATGTGTCCCTGGTGCTACATATGTGCCTCTGGTGCTACATATGTGTCACTGGTGTTACATATGTGTCCCTGGTGCTACATATGTGTCCCTGGTGCTACATATGTGTCCCTGGTGCTACATATGTGTCCCTGGTGCTACATATGTGCCTCTGGTGCTACATATGTGCCTCTGGTGTTACATATGTGTCCCTGGTGCTACATATGTGTCCCTGGTGCTACATATGTGTCCCTGGTGCTACATATGTGCCTCTGGTGCTACATATGTGTCCCTGGTGCTACATATGTGTCCCTGGTGCTACATATGTGTCCCTGGTGCTACATATGTGTCCCTGGTGCTACATATGTGTCCCTGGTGCTACATATGTGTCCCTGGTGCTACATATGTGTCCCTGGTGAGTCATGCTTGGAAACCTGAGTGCCAGACAGGCGTGACGTCACTGCTGGATAGTTTGGTTCCATCTGTTTTGGTCGACATCCCCCTTCCCTCTCCCCCTCCCCTCTTCCTCAGGTCCTTTCCCCCACTCCTTAGCTCCGTCTCTTAGGTCCTGGGGTGGAGGTCTTTCCTGGTCCCTCCGCCCTCTTAGCTCCTGGGTGGGGGAGTCTTTGTCTTCCTTCTTCTTCGGGAAGGTGGGGGAGGGGGAAGATGTAACGGGAGTGTGGGGGAGGGGGAAGATGTCACGGGAGGGTGGGGAGGGAAAGATGTCACGGGAGAAGGAAGGAGGGGAGATGTCACGGGAAGGAGGGAAGATGTCACGGGAAGGAGGGAAGATGTCACGGGAGGGAAAAGAGAGGGAGATGTCACGGGAGGGAAAAGAGAGGGAGATGTTACG
>NC_091369.1:8785278-8877778 GCF_038502225.1 Cherax quadricarinatus
ACCTCGCCTGGGAATCGAACCCGCGTTCTCTCAGTTGTGACCCACTTGTGCGACTCGCCCTGTAAGGAGGTTGAAGCCCGCACGGAAGCGCTAAACCCGTAAGGAGAATGTCTAGAGATGCGAACGAAGCTTCTGAAAGATGAACGTATGACGTCATACGTTCTCGGAAGGTCACATTTAAGGTTCAACGGTCATTAAAGGTCGTGGAAAGGTCGTTATTTAATATGTCTGTGTATACCCTCAGTGTACTGCTACACTGTCTGGTAGTTACACAGTGGGAACACCCTCAGTGTACTACTACACTGTCTGGTAGTTACACAGTGGGAACAGCAGTGTACTGCTACACTGTCTGGTAGTTACACAGTGGGAACACCAGCAGTGTACTGCTACACTGTCTGGTAGTTACACAGTGGGAACACCAGCAGTGTACTGCTACACTGTCTGGTAGTTACACAGTGGGAACACCCTCAGTGTACTACTACACTGTCTGGTAGTTACACAGTGGGAACAGCAGTGTACTGCTACACTGTCTGGTAGTTACACAGTGGGAACACCAGCAGTGTACTGCTACACTGTCTGGTAGTTACACAGTGGGAACACCAGCAGTGTACTGCTACACTGTCTGGTAGTTACACAGTGGGAACACCAGCAGTGTACTGCTACACTGTCTGGTAGTTACACAGTGGGAACACCAGCAGTGTACTGCTACACTGTCTGGTAGTTACACAGTGGGAACACCAGCAGTGTACTGCTACACTGTCTGGTAGTTACACAGTGGGAACACCCTCAGTGTACTACTACACTGTCTGGTAGTTACACAGTGGGAACAGCAGTGTACTGCTACACTGTCTGGTAGTTACACAGTGGGAACACCAGCAGTGTACTGCTACACTGTCTGGTAGTTACACAGTGGGAACACCAGCAGTGTACTGCTACACTGTCTGGTAGTTACACAGTGGGAACACCAGCAGTGTACTGCTACACTGTCTGGTAGTTACACAGTGGGAACACCAGCAGTGTACTGCTACACTGTCTGGTAGTTACACAGTGGGAACACCAGCAGTGTACTGCTACACTGTCTGGTAGTTACACAGTGGGAACACCAGCAGTGTACTGCTACACTGTCTGGTAGTTACACACCAGCAGGTACTGCTACACTGTCTGGTAGTTACACAGTGTGTACTGCTACACTGTCTAGTTACACAGTGGGAACACCAGCAGTGTACACACTGTCTGGTAGTTACACAGGAACACCAGCAGTGTACTGCCAGCTGGTAGTTACACAGTGGGAACACCAGCAGTGTACTGCTACACTGTCTGGTAGTTACACAGTGGGAACACCCTCAGTGTACTGCTACACTGTCTGGTAGTTACACAGTGGGAACACCAGCAGTGTACTGCTACACTGTCTGGTAGTTACACAGTGGGAACACCCTCAGTGTACTGCTACACTGTCTGGTAGTTACACAGTGGGAACACCAGCAGTGTACTGCTACACTGTCTGGTAGTTACACAGTGGGAACACCAGCAGTGTACTGCTACACTGTCTGGTAGTTACACAGTGGGAACACCAGCAGTGTACTGCTACACTGTCTGGTAGTTACACAGTGGGAACACCCTCAGTGTACTGCTACACTGTCTGGTAGTTACACAGTGGGAACACCAGCAGTGTACTGCTACACTGTCTGGTAGTTACACAGTGGGAACACCAGCAGTGTACTGCTACACTGTCTGGTAGTTACACAGTGGGAACACCAGCAGTGTACTACTACACTGTCTGGTAGTTACACAGTGGGAACACCAGCAGTGTACTGCTACACTGTCTGGTAGTTACACAGTGGGAACACCAGCAGTGTACTGCTACACTGTCTGGTAGTTACAAGTGGGAACACCAGCAGTGTACTGCTACACTGTCTGGTAGTTACACAGTGGGAACACCAGCAGTGTACTGCACACTGTCTGGTAGTTACACAGTGGGAACACCAGCAGTGTACTGCTACACTGTCTGGTAGTTACACAGTGGGAACACCAGCAGTGTACTGCTACACTGTCTGGTAGTTACACAGTGGGAACACCAGCAGTGTACTGCTACACTGTCTGGTAGTTACACAGTGGGAACACCAGCAGTGTACTGCTACACTGTCTGGTAGTTACACAGTGGGAACACCAGCAGTGTACTGCTGGTGGGGGTGTAAGCAGGGGAAGGGGAGGTGAGGACACAGCATCGGCAATGGTAGCAGCAGCAGTAGTAGTAACAGCAGCAGCAGTAACAACGACATAAACAACAGTAGAAACAGCAACAACAGAGCAACAACAACAGTAGCAGTAGTAATAACAGTAGAAACAACAGTAGTAAGAGCAGCAGCAAGAGTAACAACAGTAGTAACAATAACAGCAGAATCAATAACAACAATACCAACAACAGCAGTAGCAGCAGTAACAACAACAGTGTTAACAACAGTTGCAACAACAACAGTAGCAACAACAGCAGTAACAACAGTTGCAAAACCAACAGTAGTAACAGTAGTATCAATAACAACAGGTATTAAACTTAGGGTAGCATGGTAGTGGTGGGTGTGAACATGGTAGTGATGGCACTCTGGTATATAATGTTAATAGTATACAACAGTAGTAACAACAACAGTAGTAAGAACAACAGTAGGTATGAGACTTGGGGTATCATGGTAGTGGTGGGTGTGAACATGGTAGTGGTGGCACTCTGGTATATAATGTTAGTAGTAACAACAACAGTAGTAACAACAACAGTAGTAACAACAACAGTAGGTATGAGACTTGGGGTATCATGGTAATGGTGGGTGTGAACATGGTAGTGGTGGCACTCTGGTATATAATGTTAGTAGTAACAACAACAGTAGTAACAACAACAGTAGGTATGAGACTTGGGGTATCATGGTAATGGTGGCACTCTGGTATATAATGTTAGTAGTAACAACAACAGTAGTAACAACAACAGTAGTAACAACAACAGTAGGTATGAGACTTGGGGTATCATGGTAATGGTGGGTGTGAACATGGTAGTGGTGGCACTCTGGTATATAATGTTAGTAGTATACAACATGCAAGCAACAGCAGGCACTCCACAACACCTGCTCTAACCTCCCCTTCCTTCTTTCCTCATTCCCCTCTTACCCCCTCCCTCCCTTCTTCTTCCCTCCTTTCCTCCCTTTCTTCTTCCCTCGCTCCCTCCCTCTCCCTCTCCTTCCCTTCCTCCCTTCTTTCCCTTCCTAAATCCCTTGTTCCCTCCCTCCCTCTCCCTTCCTGAAGTCAAACTTAATAGTGATAACTTCAGTAACAGTGATAACTTTAGTAACAGTGATAACTTTAGTAACAGTGATAACTTCAGTAACAGTGATAACTTTAGTAACAGTGATAACTTTAGTAACAGTGATAACTTTAGTAACAGTGATAACTTCAGTAACAGTGATAACTTTAGTAACAGTGATAACTTTAGTAACAGTGATAACTTTAGTAACAGTGATAACTTCAGTAACAGTGATAACTTTAGTAACAGTGATAACTTCAGTAACAGTGATAACTTTAGTAACAGTGATAACTTCAGTAACAGTGATAACTTTAGTAACAGTGATAACTTCAGTAACAGTGATAACTTCAGTAACAGTGATAACTTTAGTAACAGTGATAACTTTAGTAACAGTGATAACTTTAGTAACAGTGATAACTTTAGTAACAGTAATAACTTTAGTAACAGTGATAACTTTAATAACAGTGATAACTTCAGTAACAGTGATAACTTTAGTAACAGTGATAACTTCAGTAGCAGTGATAACTTTAGTAACAGTGATAACTTTAGTAACAGTGATAACTTTAGTAACAGTGATAACTTCAGTAACAGTGATAACTTTAGTAACAGTGATAACTTTAGTAACAGTGATAACTTTAGTAACAGTGATAACTTTAATAACAGTGATAACTTCAGTAACAGTGATAACTTTAGTAACAGTGATAACTTCAGTAACAGTGATAACTTTAGTAACAGTGATAACTTCAGTAACAGTGATAACTTTAGTAACAGTGATAACTTTAGTAACAGTGATAACTTTAGTAACAGTGATAACTTAAAGCAGAATGTCGACATGTTTTGACGTGAGGGGTTGAAAGGGGGGAAGAGGAAGGAGGGAGGAGGAAGGAGGAAGGGGAAGGGGAAGGTGAGGGGAGAAGGAGAGGGGGAAGGAGTGTGTAGAAGGGGAGGGGGAAGGAGAGGGGGGAGCCACCATCTGCTAAAGGGGAAGAAGAGCAACCACCACCTCTTCCTGCTTGGGAAGGGGTGAAGGGGGGAGGGGGAACCCCCTCCCCCCTTCTTCCTGCTTGACGGAAACATCAAAATTAACTGGCAAGAAAAATGCACTAAATTACTTCACCCTTTATCCCAAATGTTGAAAATGGGGAGGGGGAGGGGGAGGGGAGGTGATGGGGAGGGGAAGGAGAGGGCGGCGGATCTGAGAGGGGTGGGGAACCACCTCACAGTACCCCCCACACCCCCACCCCACCCACCACAACTACCACAACCACCATCATGTTACAACAACCACCACCACTATCACCCCACAACCACCACTATCACCCCACAACCACAACTATCACCCCACAACCACCACTATCACCCCACAACCACAACTATCACCCCACAACCACCACTATCACCCCACAACCACCACTATCATCTCACAACCACCACTTTCACCCCACAACCACCACTATCACCCCACAACCACCACTATCACCTCACAACCACCACTATCACCCCACAACTACCACCCCACAATCACCACTATCACCTCACAACCACCACTATCACCCCAAAACCACCACTATCACCCCACAACCACCACTATCACCCCACAACCACCACTATCACCCCACAACCACCACTATCACCCCACAACCACCACTATTACCCCACAGCCACCACTATCACTCCACAACCACCACTATCACCCCACAACCACCACTATCACCACACAACCACCACTATCACCCCACAACCAACATTATCACCCCACAGCCACCACTATCACTCCACAACCACCACTATTACCCCACAACCACCACTATCACCCCACAACCACCACTATCACCCCACAACCACCACTATCACCCCACAACCACCACTATCACCCCACAACCACCACTATCACCTCATAACCACCACTATCACCCCACAACCACAACTATCACCCCACAACCACCACTATCACTTCACAACCACCACTATCACTCCACAACCACCACTATCACCCCACAACCACAACTATCACCCCACAGCCACCACTATCACTTCACAACCACCACTATCACTCCACAACCACCACTATCACCCCACAGCCACCACTATCACTCCACAACCACCACTATTACCCCACAACCACCACTATCACCCCACAACCACCACTATCACCCCACAACCACCCCTATCACCTCACAACCACCACTATCACCCAAAAACCACCACTATCACCTCACAACCACAACTACCACCCCACAACCACAACTACCGCCCCACAACCACAACTACCACCCCACAACCACAACTACCACCCCACAACCACAACTACCACCCCACAACCACAACTACCACCCCACAACCACAACTACCACCCCACAACCACAACTACCACCCCACAACCACCACTATCACCCCACAACCACCACTATCACCCCACAACCAACATTATCACCCCACAACCACCACTATCACCCCACAACCACCACTATCACCCCACAACCACCACTATCACCCCACAACCACCACTATCACCCCACAATCAACATTATCACCCCACAACCACCACTATCACCCCACAACCACCACTATCACCCCACAACCACCACTATCACCCCACAACCACCACTATCACCCCACAACCAACATTATCACCCCACAACCACCACTATCACCCCACAACCACCACTATCACAGTGTCACAACCACCACTATCACAGTGTCACAACCACCACTATCACAGTGTCACAACCACCACTATCACAGTGTCACAACCACCACTATCACAGTGTCACAACCACCACTATCACAGTGTTACAACCACCACTATCACAGTGTCACAACCACCACTATCACAGTGTCACAACCACCACTATCACCCCACAACCACCACTATCACCTCACAACCACCACTATCACCCCACAACCAGCACTATCACCTCACAACCAGCACTATCACCCCACAACCACCACTATCACCTCACAACCACAACTATCACCCCACAACCACCACTATCACATCACAACCACCACTATCACCCCACAACCACCACTATCACCTCACAACCACCACTATCACTCCACAACCACCACTATCACCCCACAACCACCACTATCACCTCACAACCACCACTATCACCCCACAGCCACCACTATCACCTCACAACCACAACTATCACCACAACCACCACTATCACCCCACAACCACAACTACCACCCCACAACCACAACTACCACCCCACAACCACAACTACCACCCCACAACCACAACTACCACCCCACAACCACAACTACCACCCCACAACCACAACTACCACCCCACAACCACAACTACCACCCCACAACCACAACTACCACCCCACAACCACAACTACCACCCCACAACCACAACTATCACCTCACAACCACAACTACCACCCCACAACCACAACTATCACCCCACAACCACAACTACCACCTCACAACCACAACTACCACCTCACAACCACAACTACCACCCCACAACCACAACTACCACCCCACAACCACCACTACCACCCCACAACCACAACTACCACCCCACAACCACAACTACCACCCCACAACCACAACTACCACCCCACAACCACAACTACCACCCCACAACCACAACTACCACCCCACCCTAGCTAGGTAATGGTAAGCAAGATAATTTCATTCTTGAAAGATCGTCCTGCACGTAGAGTCCATTGAGGAGACTGTGTGTACTCACCTAATTGTGGTTGCAGGGGTCGAGACACAGCTCCTGGCCCCGCCTCTTCACTGATCGCTGTTTGTGTGTGTGTGTGTGTGTGTGTGTGTGTGTGTGTGTGTGTGTGTGTGTGTGTGTGTGTGTGTGTGTGTGTGTGTGACAGATGTGGGTCTTGTGGCACCTGTGTGTACACACACAGGTTCACCTACACATCTACGCCAGCTTCCAGCCTCACTTGTCCACCCTCGTAGGGGGGTGGACAGGTGACGGGGTGGACAGGTGACAGGGGGTGGACAGGTGACAGGGGGTGGACAGGTGACAGGGGGTGGACAGGTGACAGGGGGTGGACAGGTGACAGGGGGTGGACAGGTGACAGGGGGTGGACAGGTGACAGGGGGTGGACAGGTGACAGGGGGTGGACAGGTGACAGGGGGTGGACAGATGACAGGGGGTGGACAGGGGGTGAGAGGCTGCCAAAGTGTTGTTAAAAATTTTATAAATATAGCCAAGTTGAAGATTAAGACACATGTGCAACACTTGGGTGTCTTTATTGCTGAAACGTTCCGCCTACACAGTAGGCTTCTTCAGTCAAATACACAGCAGCAATAGTAATGAAATAAAGATGATGTAATCAATCCATCAACCTTGGCGAAAAGGTATTTGAGGTGGTCAGTCCCTCAGCCTCCAGGCTGAGGGACTGATCACCTTGTGTAGCTTTGGGTAGTACTGAAAAATAGGTTGGGCAAATATTATTGTGAGTGGGTTTGGGTTTGAGAAGGACTTGCCTAGTATGGGCCAGTAGGCCTGCCGCAGTATTCCTCCTTTCTAACGTTCTTAAAACATGGGTGGGACTGGGTAGTTTTGTATGGGCCAGCAGTAGGCCTGCTGCAGTGTTCCTCCGCTTACATTGCCCAGGTTCTACGTCTCCCACTTAAACTGTACCGAAGACGAAGCTAGACAGACAGTAAGCAACACTAGGAGATGTAATGATGTTGAACATGAGAGGGGTGCTCGTGACTGTGGTGCTGGTGTCACCCCCGCCCTGCTGTGTTTACCTCCAGTGGTGCTCAAGGCAGCACTCACATTCACACCGCCGCTAACACACCCACACCCTACCTTCTCACCACGCACCCTAAGGCTTGCATTCCCCTCCTCCACCCCGGGCGAAAACCAGTGGGAAACCCGCCGGAGGTTTCTGGCACGGGGGAGGGGAGGTGTTAAGGAGGTTCTGGGGGTTTAGGGGGGTAGGGAGGAGGGTGGTTCGCGCAAGCCTTCCAACACGTGGACTGGTTAGACCAATTGAAAGAGGTAATAAAATATGGTTGGGGGTAAGAGGATAATAACACGTTTCCACCACACACCACGATCGTGGCCCCCCCCCCGACCCCACCGTCCTCGGGGTGGGGGATGGGAGGTGGGGAGGGGAGAGGATATGGGGAGGGGGGAAATATAAAGAAGATCACGGTGACTTCCTCGGCCTACGAGGCGCGCGTGTGTGTGTTTTGCGTTTGTTTGGTTGTTGTCAGTGCCGTGTGTGAGGGCCAGACAGCACCAGCAGCAGGACGGCTCCTTCTCTGGCACCATGCTGGGTGCTGGCACCCAGCATGGTGCCACTGTCTCACTCCTATCCTTTCCACCCCACCATCCCTCCTGGAATTCTCCAGTGTCTCCCAGCACCTAGCATCCTCCAGTGTCTCCCAGCACCTAGCATCCTCCAGTGTCTCCCAGCACCTAGCATCCTCCAGTGTCTCCCAGCACCTAGCATCCTCCAGTGTCTCCCAGCACCTAGCATCCTCCAGTGTCTCCCAGCACCTAGCATCCTCCAGTGTCTCCCAGCACCTAATCTGACTGTTCCTGCCATGAAGGGGACGGGGGTGGGATCACCTAGTATGAAATGGGAGATAAGATTTGATCCGAGGAAGGAGAGACCACAGCTTTGACCTCTTGGATCAGGAGCCCTCTCTCTCTCTCTTTTTTTTTCTCTCTCTCTTATATAAATTATATATATATATATATATATATATATATATATATATATATATATATATGCAAAACAACCACTCTGAAAGAATAGAGAAATTCCAAGCGTTTTCGTGACTACTCACATTATCAAGGAACTATGAAAGTGAAGCATCCAAGGAAGCTATATAAGGGGTCTGGCCAACACCTCACTATCAGATCCCACAACGGTTAAACACCTGACGCGCGCCGACCCAACTTGGATAGGTCCTTTGCACAACTCACCCACAAACTATTCTATCCAAGAAAATTTAAAAATTATTTGTCCAGTGTATTATTAAATTCTTCCCAAATTCTATTAATTATAAATGGATCTAATTTATATAAACCAAAGGAAATATTCATATTATTGTCAAAACTGCTTTTTATGAAACAAGATTCAATTATATTCCTGTCGACCATGGACTTGCTTGATACTACTTTCTCAACTTTTTGAAAATCAATTGGATGGTTAAAATCTCTTACATGAATAAATAGAGCATTGGAATCTTGTCCAGTTCTAATGCTATATTTATGTTGTTTTAATCTTAGTTCGAGATTTTTACCAGTTTGACCGTAATAAACTTTATCGCAAATTTTACAAGGAATCTTATAGACACATCCATCAGCATTTTGGGGGGAATTCTTTATCAAAAGTTTTTTTTACTGTATCAAGATTTTTGAATACAACTTTAATATTAAAAGTCTTAAGAAGAGAAGGCATGTCAACCAAGTTTTCATGGTAAGGGAGAACCAACATATTTTTAGTTGAATAAGGCTGGTTGTCCCTTTTTGGATTGTAAAAAGTATTTCTAGCAACTTTAAAAGATTTATCAATTACATTTCTTGGGTATTTTAAATCATTACCTATTTCATAAATTTTGGATATTTTTTCATCTATGAACTCAGGACTACAAATTCGTAAAGCTCTCAGAAACATTGGTGAGAAAACAGACAGTTTGACTCTATCTTGATGCGAGGAATAATAGTGAACATAGGAACGGTTATTTGTAGGTTTTCTGTAAATTTTAAATTTGAATTCATTATTACCCTTAATAATTAAAACATCTAGAAAAGGCAATGAGTTATTTTCTTCAAACTCAACAGTAAAGTTTATAGAATGGGCTAAGCTATTTAATTTTCCAAGGAAATGGTGTATATCTACATTTTTGGGCATAAGACACAAAATATCATCAACATTTCTGAACCATTTAGCTCTATTAGGGAGGATTGTGTTAAGCAACCTTGTTTCAAAAAATTCCATGTATAGGTTACTAAGAACAGGTGAAAGAGGATTTCCCATTGCCATACCAAACTTCTGAGTGTAAAACTTATCATTAAATACAAATTTTGCATCAACAATGCAAAGTTTAATAAGTTTAATGATAGTAGGAACTGGCAATGGTAAATCATAGTTAACGAGTTCTTCAGATAAGAAACTTAATAAATCATCAACAGGAACTTTCGTAAACAAGGAAGTAACATCAAAACTAACCATGTTAAAATCATTTAAGTCAGTCAAGGAGCTTAATTTATCAACCAAGTCTATGTTGTTTTTAACATTAAAGTTAGAAATTTTGCCAACAATAGGGCTCAAAATATCAACAAGCCATTTGGATAATTTATATGAAACTGACCCTATGGAGCTAATAAAAACACACAAACCAGGGAATCCAGTCAGACCAATTATTAGCTCCATAGGGTCAGTTTCATATAAATTATCCAAATGGCTTGTTGATATTTTGAGCCCTATTGTTGGCAAAATTTCTAACTTTAATGTTAAAAACAACATAGACTTAGTTGATAAATTAAGCTCCTTGACTGACTTAAATGATTTTAACATGGTTAGTTTTGATGTTACTTCCTTGTTTACGAAAGTTCCTGTTGATGATTTATTAAGTTTCTTATCTGAAGAACTCGTTAACTATGATTTACCATTGCCAGTTCCTACTATCATTAAACTTATTAAACTTTGCATTGTTGATGCAAAATTTGTATTTAATGATAAGTTTTACACTCAGAAGTTTGGTATGGCAATGGGAAATCCTCTTTCACCTGTTCTTAGTAACCTATACATGGAATTTTTTGAAACAAGGTTGCTTAACACAATCCTCCCTAATAGAGCTAAATGGTTCAGATATGTTGATGATATTTTGTGTCTTATGCCCAAAAATGTAGATATACACCATTTCCTTGGAAAATTAAATAGCTTAGCCCATTCCATAAACTTTACTGTTGAGTTTGAAGAAAATAACTCATTGCCTTTTCTAGATGTTTTAATTATTAAGGGTAATAATGAATTCAAATTTAAAATTTACAGAAAACCTACAAATAACTGTTCCTATGTTCACAATTATTCCTCGCATCAAGATAGAGTCAAACTGTCTGTTTTCTCATCAATGTTTTTGAGAGCTTTACGAATTTGTAGTCCTGAGTTCATAGATGAGGAAATATCCAAAATTTATGAAATAGGTAATGATTTAAAATATCCAAGAAATGTAATTGATAAATCTTTTAAAGTTGCTAGAAATACTTTTTACAATCCAAAAAGGGACAACCAGCCTTATTCAACTAAAAATATGTTGGTTCTCCCTTACCATGAAAACTTGGTTGATATGCCTTCTCTTCTTAAGACTTTTAATATTAAAGTTGTATTAAAAAATCTTGATACAGAATTCCCCCCAAAATGCTGATGGATGTGTCTATAAGATTCCTTGTAAAATTTGCGATAAAGTTTATTACGGTCAAACTGGTAAAAATCTCGAAGATTAAAACAACATAAATATAGCATTAGAACTGGACAAGATTCCAATGCTCTATTTATTCATGTAAGAGATTTTAACCATCCAATTGATTTTCAAAAAGTTGAGAAAGTAGTATCAAGCAAGTCCATGGTCGACAGGAATATAATTGAATCTTGTTTCATAAAAAGCAGTTTTGACAATAATATGAATATTTCCTTTGGTTTATATAAATTAGATCCATTTATAATTAATAGAATTTGGGAAGAATTTAATAATACACTGGACAAATAATAATTTTAAAATTTTCATGGATAGAATAGTTTGTGGGTGAGTTGTGCAAAGGACCTGTCCAAGTTGGGTCGGCGCGCGTCAGGTGTTTAACCGTTGTGGGATCTGATAGTGAGGTGCTGGCCAGACCCCTTATATAGCTTCCTTGGATGCTTTACTTTCATAGTTCCTTGATAGTGTGAGTAGTCACGAAAACGCTTGGAATTTCTCTATTCTTTCAGAGTGGTTTTTTTGCATATTCTGAAATCACCTGTTTACTGTGATCTTATTGCATATATATATATATATATATATATATATATATATATATATATATATATATATATATATATATATATATATATATATATATATATATATATATATATATGTCGTGCCGAATAGGCAGAACTTGCCATCTTGGCTTAAATAGCAACGCTCATCTTGCCATATAGGACAAGCGAAAATTTGTGTATGCAATAATTTCGCCAAAATCATTCTGAACCTAACGAAAAAAAATATATTTCACTGTGTTTGTTTAGTATTAAATTACTGTAAACAAATCTAAAATATATTTAGTTGGGTTAGTCTAAAATAAATTTTTCTTGTTATAATAAGGTTAGGTAAGTTTTCTAAGATTCTTTTGGTGCAAAATTATAATTTTTTACATTAACATTAATGAAAAAATATATCTTTGAACGTATAAGAGAAAATTTTAGAAGTAACTTAATTTTAAATGAGTTCTTGCTAATTGACCAGTTTTACATATTCGGCACGACATATATATATATATATATATATATATATATATATATATATATATATATATATATATATATATATATATATATATATATATATATATATATATAACAGCCTATTATCGCCATTGTGTGAAGACTGTTAATGGTAGTTCTGTTTTTTTAATATACTATTTTGAATCTTGTTCATTTGTGTTGTAGATTGATTAATGTTGATTTGTTTTTGTGTTGCAGCGTCGGTGGAGAGCTCGGAGGAGCAACACAGCCCGGCGAGTGGGGGGGACCCCTCCTCCCCCGCCTCCCTCCCCCACCACGAGCAACCCCAACACCCCCATCACTTGCAGCCGACCCCGGCCTCCACGCCCGTACACCAGGAGGCCGTGAAGCAAGAGGTCCAGGAGGCCACAGGGAGCCCCAGAGGGGCATCCCCGGGGGGAGTGGCCAGCCCCTGCCGGTCCCCGGGAGGGAGTGCAGGTGACACCGCTATGTTCCCCCACCAGACGGCGGCGGCGGCGGCGGCGGCGGCAGCAGCGGCGGCAGCGGCGGCGGCGGCAGGCGGCACTACACAACAACCACCCGACACTCAGAAGTTGCAGTACCGCGGGTCGTTCACTACAGCGTCGCAGACGACCTCCCTCACAGCACCTCAGGGTACGACTCCCTCACCCACGACCCTAAACACCTGGCTCTTCTCTAACACCTCCCACGACAAGACCTCCGTCTTGACGCCCTTCCTAGGATTCCTGCAACAGCCTGCGAGCACCAGCCAACAGGTACTGCCGGACCCCTCCGTGACCGGAGGCTTCACCGGTTACGATGACCGGTTGCCTGCTCTCTCCCTCTCCACCACAGATCTTCTCTTGCCCTTCGACACACAGCCCACCGCCCTCAAACAGCCGCCCACCTATCCGGCTTGCTCCTCCGCAGCCGTTGTCACCACCTCCTCCCTCACTACCACACAGCTGCAGCAGTCACAGCAGATGTCCATTCCAGGGACACAGCAACAACAGCAGCAGCAGCCCCAACCACAACCTCAACCTCAACAGCAACAACAACAGCAACAGCAGCAGCAACAGCAACAACAGCAGCAACAACAGCAGCAGCAACAACAGCAGCAGCTAGCGGGCGTGGTACAAACAGGGGCAACACAAGTGGATTTTAGTCGAGGAATGGTAGGTAATGTGGGCAGTAAGTTCCAGTACCCAGTGGGCACTTTCCAGACCCAGGTGTCGTACAGTGTGGGCGGCGGTGTAGGAGAGCCAGTGGCTGGCCCCTCGGGCGTGGTAGTACCTAAGCAAGAACCTCTTTACCAAGACGCTGCCTCGCTGGCAGAGTACAACCAACATACGAGCAAAGGCCACGAGATCCTCTCCCAGGTCTACCAGCAGAGTCCTCTCCCCCTGAAGCTCCTTCCCGTCAAACCCCGCAAATACCCCAACAGACCGAGCAAGACCCCAGTCCACGAACGCCCCTACGCCTGCCCCGTTGAGAACTGCGATCGGAGGTTCTCCCGTTCGGACGAGTTGACGCGACACATCCGGATTCACACCGGTCAGAAGCCGTTCCAGTGCCGGATTTGCATGCGTTCGTTCTCGCGATCCGACCACCTCACCACACACATACGCACCCACACCGGAGAGAAACCCTTCTGTTGCGACGTCTGCTCCAGGAAGTTCGCGCGCTCCGACGAGAAAAAGAGACACGCCAAAGTCCACCTCAAACAGAAACTAAAAAAGGTGAGTGGAAGTTCGCCTAGCGTGCCACCCCCTAGCACCACCACTACCACCACCACCAGCAGCGTCGCTATCACAGCGGCGGGCACTAGTTCACAGCAACACCAGCCACAGCACCTCCAACAGACCCCGGCGCAGTTACAGCAGCAGGCGGGACCACAGTCACAGCAGCAGCAGCAGCAGCAACTGCACCACCAACAGCAGGTGGCGCAACAGCAGCAGCAGCAACAGCAGCTGGTGTCTGCGGGGGTAGTGGTCACAACGGTGTAAACAAACCCACCTCACTTCTCCAGAAGACAATTTTTGTACAAGCTTTAACTAAGCTTTATGGGCAGGTGAGGGTGGTGGGCGGGCCAGGTGTGGGCGCGGCAGCCTCCCCTCATCACGCCCGCATTAATTCCCTCATTAACCAGTAACTTATAGCCGCAGCGGCCGGTGGAACCTCCACCCTCTAGGGTGCGTCAGGGCGGTCGTGTGCCTGGCCTAGGTAAGCCTGGCCTAGGCCAACCTAGCAAAGGTGAGCCTAGCAAAGGTGAACCTAGCAAAGGTGAGCCTAGCAAAGGTGAACCTAGCAAAGGTGAGCCTAGTATCTAAGCAGCGGTACTCCTTAATCTGCTAGTAAGTCAGCTCTCCCTCGTGTTCAGGGCAGGTGTCTCACCCCTAAGGGCTGTCGTCTTGGCCTGACCTTAGCCCTCCTCTCCCCCACCGTGACCTCTTCGTATCAGTGCCATCATTCCTCCCCCCCCACCTCCCCGACGCGTACTTGAGCTAAACTAGCATTAAGTGTCAAGCTGTAAGGTCACTGGTCAGGCCTAGTGACATCAATGATCAACTCGTGATGTCACTGGTCAAAAAAATAAGAGAAACGCGTGTCACTGGCCAGGCAGCTGTGTCATTGGTCAAAGCCGTGTGACGTCACTGAGCAGGCTGCTGTGTCATTGGTCAAAGCCATGTGACGTCACTGAGCAGGCTGCTGTGTCATTGGTCAAAGCCATGTGACGTCACTGAGCAGGCTGTGCTCCTCCCATTCATTGTTTTCTAATATCTGGAATGCTATGTGATGTTAGAATGTGATTTGTGTTCGTCATTATTGTCAAGCTCTAGCTGTCCACTTTTATTTATATTTTTCTACGTGAATTTTACGTCCGAAACAAAGAGAAATATTGAAAAAAAAATGAAAAAAGAGTACTCAAACTGCCTTTTCTCTCTTGTCTCTCACTATCTCCACTCTCTGCAGGCTGTCTCCCTACCAAGGAGAAGCGTCTCTGGGTAGATTGTCTTTCTCTAACTTACCAGGGTCGACCAGATCTGCCCCGTAAGAGACTATCTCTCCTCCTCAGGTGTAATATACGAGAAACTGTCTTCCCCGTTGGGGGCTATATAGAAAAGGCTAAATTATTATATACATGGGGAAGCGCTATGCCCGTAGGGGGTCATACAGCGCCTGGGAACGGCAGGCAATCAGATCTGGTCCGAGGAAAGGGTGGTAGCTCCAATTCCTTCGATCAAAGGCCTTCCGTCAGTATCATGGTACCTCCCCCCTCCCCTACTCGTAGGGTAGACAGGGGTAAAGGGTGGGAAGTGGCGGTACTGTCCCTGGGCAGGGTAGTGTCTTCTAGGGGGAAGGGAATTGCCCAAGAGGTCCTCACACCACCAGTCTGGTCAAGATGGCTGACAGCTGGTATTTAGCAGACAGTCTGGTCAAGGTGGCTGACAGCTGGTATTTAGCAGACAGTCTGGTCAACGTGGCTGACAGCTGGTATTTTGCACAGTCAGAATCATCTGAACTTGAGTGGAATCTAACTGGAACCTAATCAGCCTAAATGGCATTCAGCTGAGCTTAACCTAAATCCAGCCACAGTGAGCCAGACTATATATATATATATATATATATATATATATATATATATATATATATATATATATATATATGTGTGTCTGTGTGTGTGTGTGTGTGTGTGTGTGTGTGTGTGTGTGTGTGTGTGTGTGTGTGTGTGTGTGTGTGTGTGGTGCAGAATAGGTAAAACTGGTCAATTAACAAGAACTCATTTAAAATTAAGTCATTTCTAAAATTTTCTCTTATATGTTTAAAGATATATTGTATTAATAATTTTATACCAAAAGAACGTTAGAAAACTTACCTAACCTTATTATAGCAAGAACAATTTAATTTAGCCTAATGCATCTAAATATATTTTAGATAAGTTTAATAATAAACAAACACAATGAAATACATTTTTTTCGTTAGGTTCAGAATGATTTTTACGAAATTATTACATACACAAATTTTCGCTTGTCTTATTCGACAAGAAGAGCATTGCTATTTAAGCCAAAATCGCAAGTTTTACCTATTCGGCACGATATATATATATATATATATATATATATATATATATATATATATATATATATATATATATATATATATATATATATGCTAGGATAACCTTCATGGTGATATAAGATAGCGCTGTGGTGGGACTGTGATAAGGACAGTGATAGGATGAACCTGGAGATGTGTGGGATGCTGCATCTTCCCACTTTAAAGATAACGTGAGATGCTACATCTCACTTTAAAGATAATGTGGGATGCTGCATCTTCCCACTTTCGTCAGAAACTGTTACATTGTTAAATGTTATGAATAACTATATATATATATATATATATATATATATATATATATATATATATATATATATATATATATATATATATATATATATATATATATATATATTTTTTTTTTTTTTTGGTACGCAGTGCCTATTTAAGGCATATTTCTGGAAGCCTGCTTAAAGCCCCCTCCCCACAATAAGTTACACATTTCGCACAAACTATTTCTAAAAAAAAAATGTATGTTTTTATTATACTTTTAAGCTGCCCGTCTCGGGGTCTCAGCAGCGTCGTCTTGCGAGGTCCCAAAGTCTTTGTGGCAAAAAAAAAAAAAAAAGAAGAATCCAAAGTTTTGTGACGGATATTTACACATTTAATAAATCGAATTCAATAATAAAATATTTAAAATGAAATCGTCACCCTGTTTTTTATACGGGTGACCAGAGAAACTGTAAAAAAATTTTTACCCTGAGATACCAGCGGTAACTACCCTAAAAATCCTCCCCCCCGCTCGTCGCCACACTTTGGACTTAACGGTACAAAATCGCCTTATGACTCTATATGCCTGTGAGCTCTTGATTCTTTGTACAAATATCTGTTGGTGTATAGAAAGACTGTCTTATGAGGGAAATATACCCGTGTCTAGAATGTGTGACGCTGGAATACACTGGTATTGACATATCTGTGTAAAGAGATTTGTATTCTGCCATAATATATATATATATATATATATATATATATATATATATATATATATATATATATATATATATATATATATATATATATATATATATATATATGCAGAAAATGTAAGTTTAAGGTCATTTTTATTGAGATATCTGTACAGAAAGATTTGTTGAGGTGGGAGTTTACAGGAAGAAGTGTCCAAGAATTTTGAGATGTGTGTGGTGGCACTCCTTAACCGGAAGTGCCTGGCAACTGATCAGCTTGTTTGTTTGTTTGTTTGTTTGTTTGTTGTTGTTGTTGTTGTTGTATGTTTGGAGAGGAAGAGTTTCCAGTGTGTGTATATTCAACTTTTCAACGTTTTCAAGAGACGATGTAATCAGAATTTTTTTAATTGTGCATTTCTAAGACAAGCTCCTGTCCCTTCCTCCTCCCAAACCTATTATAATATTCACCACAAAGATATATATATATATATATATATATATATATATATATATATATATATATATATATATATATATATATATATATATACATACATATATATATATATATATATATATATATATATATATATATATATATATATATATACACATATATATATATATATATTATTGCCATATATGACGCAACTAAGACATTTGTCCACATAAACATTATATCTTAGAATAAATAAATTACGTACAATTTGCGAGTGATGATTGGAAAGTCAATGTTCAGTGTTCAATTGTGTAGATTTTTTTTTTTTTAAATTTGCCAATCCAAAAAAAAATAGAATAAAAAACAAGGGCCACAAAATTATTTTCCCGTACATCAATTTGAAGTAAGTGTTGGCAACGCGTGTTTATTGTGGATGTAAACAGTGGTCTTGTATACTCCGTGACGTCACCTAGATGGCGGCCCTCCTATTGGTCAGTGAGGGAGTGACGTCACCTAGATGGCTTCTTCCCATTGGCTGATGGGCGAACGACGTCACCTAGACGGCGGTCTCCCATTGGTCAATGAAAAACGAGTGGCGTTCATAAGTGTTCCTTCGTAAACAATAATAATAATAAAAAACTAAGGTTGTCAGGCTATTAAATTTGTGGAAAATTGTTAATTGAGAATGTTATTTATTTACCAAAAAAATTTTAAATGTTATAAAGTGTGTATAATATACATGTGTAAAATATACTAATATAATTTTATGAATAATAATAATGATGTTTCTTTATTCCTCTCAACCTTCACCTCAGATTATTATTATTATTATTATTATTATTATTATTATTATTATTGTTATTATTATTATTATTATTATTAACTTTGTACTTCGCCCCTCAGGGTTTACCACTTCCCACCAATAATAATAATACTGATAACATAAACAATAATGATTATAATACTGAAAATAATAATAGAAACAATAATGATGATAATAATAATGAAAAATAAAAATAAACAATAATGATAATGATATTAATAAAAAAAATAAATAAAATGATAAATAATAATAATAATTCCATGAGAAAGAAACTCCATCAGGTGATGCTGTGTGATGGGCTCTTGATTCGAGGAATTGGAGCTCCTCTCCCCTTCCTCTGATCAAGTCTCGTTGCCTCCCTTTCTCCCCCCCCCAGGCGCTCTATGACCCACTCTACGGGTTTAGCGCTCACCCTGTAAATATAATATTGTCTTGAGACCAGTTTTGAGGTCCCAGACCTGAGTTGCCAGAATCACACAGGCTGGTGACGAGACTAGTTTGGTTTGAGATACTAGAATTGTACAAGCTGGTGACGAGACTAATTTGGTCTGAGGTACCAGAAACATACAAGCTGGTGACGAGACTAATTTGGTCTGAGGTACCAGAAACATACAAGCTGGTGACGAGACTAATTTGGTCTGAGGTACCAGAAACATACAAGCTGGTGACGAGACTAATTTGGTCTGAGGTACCAGAAACATACAAGCTGGTGACGAGACTAATTTGGTCTGAGGTACCAGAAACATACAAGCTGGTGACGAGACTAATTTGGTCTGAGGTACCAGAAACATACAAGCTGGTGACGAGACTAATTTGGTCTGAGGTACCAGAAACATACAAGCTGGTGACGAGACTAATTTGGTCTGAGGTACCAGAAACATACAAGCTGGTGACGAGACTAATTTGGTCTGAGGTACCAGAAACATACAAGCTGGTGACGAGACTAATTTGGTCTGAGGTACCAGAAACATACAGGCTGGTGACGAGACTAATTTGGTCTGAGGTACCAGAAACATACAGGCTGGTGACGAGACTAATTTGGTCGGAGGTACCAGAAACATACAAGCTGGTGACGAGACTAATTTGGTCTGAGGTACCAGAAACATACAGGCTGGTGACGAGACTAATTTGGTCTGAGGTACCAGAAACATACAGGCTGGTGACGAGACTAATTTGGTCTGAGGTACCAGAAACATACAGGCTGGTGACGAGACTAATTTGGTCTGAGATACCAGAAACATACAGGCTGGTGACAAGACTAATTTGGTCTGAGGTACCAGAAACATACAGGCTGGTGACGAGACTAATTTGGTCTGAGGTACCAGAAACATACAAGCTGGTGACGAGACTAATTTGGTCTGAGGTACCAGAAACATACAGGCTGGTGACGAGACTAATTTGGTCTGAGGTACCAGAAACATACAGGCTGGTGACGAGACTAATTTGGTCTGAGGTACCAGAAACATACAAGCTGGTGACGAGACTAATTTGGTCTGAGGTACCAGAAACATACAAGCTGGTGACGAGACTAATTTGGTCTGAGGTACCAGAAACATACAAGCTGGTGACGAGACTAATTTGGTCTGAGGTACCAGAAACATACAGGCTGGTGACGAGGCTAATTAGGTCTGAGGTACCAGAAACATAGGCTGGTGACGAGACTAATTTGGTCTGAGGTACCAGAAACATAAAAGCTGGTGACGAGAATGTTAGGTCCCAGACTGATCCTGTGTTCCCAGAATCACATAGACTAGTGACGAGACTATTAGGTCCAAGACCGATCCTGAGATATCGGAATCACAAAGGCTGGTGACAAGACTAATTAGGTCTAAGGTGCCAGAATCACACAAGCTGGTGACGAGACTAATTAGGTTTGAGGTGCCAGAATCATACAAGCTGGTGACGAGACTAATTAGGTCTGAGGTGCCAGAATCACACTAGCTGGTGACGAGATTAATTAGGTCTGAGATGCCAGAATCACACAAGCTGGTGACGAGACTAATTAGTTCTGAGGTGCCAGAATCACACAAGCTGGTGACGAGACTGTTAGGTCCCAGACTGATCCTCTGGTCTTAGGGACCCACGACGATATACTGTTATACGATTCAATAAGATACAGGTAAATGAGCAGAGTCAAGCAGACAACAGGTGAGGAGACATGAAGGCAGACTAACACGAACACAACAACAGTATAAACAGCGAGAGAGAGAGAGAGAGAGAGAGAGAGAGAGAGAGAGAGAGAGAGAGAGAGAGAGAGAGAGAGAGAGAGAGAGAGACAGAGAGAGACAGACAGACAGATAGAGAGGAAATTCCCTCATAGGATATAGGAAATATTTCAACGCTGGTGACGCAAGTGATCCACGAGAGAGAGAGAGAGAGAGAGAGAGAGAGAGAGAGAGAGAGAGAGAGAGAGAGAGAGAGAGAGAGAGAGAGAGAGAGAGAGAGAGAGAGAGAGAGAGAGAGAGAGAGAGAGGCAGTTAGTGGGGGAGTGACAGAAAGAATATAATCAAAGGTGGTGTATTAAGGCAGACGCTGACAGATAATCCGCGTCCAAGGTGGGGTCTGTCAGCGAGGTGAGTGCGTCTGAGATGGGACTGTCAGCGAGGTGAGTGCGTCAAAGACGGGACTGTCAGCGAGGTGTGTGCGTCTGAGATGGGACTGTCAGCGAGGTCAGATAGGAGTGCTAGGTTAGGGTTGTGCCCGCTGATAGACATGACAGTCTGTCAAGAGATGTTGAACAGACAGCGAAAGCTGACAGTTCTCAGAGGCGATGCTGAAAGTTTCTCCACGAGGCAGCAGTGAGCGAAACGTCCACGAGGCAGCAGTGAGCAAAACGTGTCTGTGTATCCCAGATGTAGAAGACTGTGTAGTCTCCCACACACGACACCCATCATGTTTACTGATGTCCAGTGATGTTTACTGATGTCCAGTGATGTTTACTGATGTCCAGTGATGTTCACTGATGTCCAGTGATGTTCACTGATGTCCAGTGATGTTCACTGATGTCCAGTGATGTTCACTGATGTCCAGTGATGTTCACTGATGTCCAGTGATGTTCACTGATGTCCAGTGATGTTCACTGATGTCCAGTGATGTTCACTGATGTCCAGTGATGTTCACTGATGTCCAGTGATGTTCACTGATGTCCAGTGATGTTCACTGATGTCCAGTGATGTTCACTGATGTCCAGTGATGTTCACTGATGTCCATTATGTCCATTGATGTCTACGGTTATAGTTGATGCCTGCGACTAGGGTCGGCCAGTCAGTCGACAGGTCCAGACACCAGGTGGAAGTACCAGTCAACCGGTCCAGTCACCAGGTGGAAGTACCAGTCAACACGTCCAGTCACCAGGTGGAAGTACCAGTCAACACGTCCAGTCACCAGGTGGAAGTACCAGTCAACAGGTCCAGTCATCAGGTAGAAGTACCAGTCGACAGGTCCAGGCACCAGGTGGAAGTACCAGTCGACAGGTCCAGGCACTAGGTGGAAGTACCAGTCGACAGGTCCAGGCACCAAGTAGAAGTGCCAGTCGACAGGTCCAGTCTCCATGTGGAAGTACCAGTAGACAGGTCCAGGCACCAGGTGGAAGCATCAGTCGACAGGTCCAGGCACCAGGTGGAAGTACCAGTAAACAGATCCAGTCACCAGGTGAAAGTACCAGTCAACAGGTCCAGTCACCAGGTGGAAGTACCAGTCAACCGGTCCAGTCACCAGGTGGAAGTACCAATCAACAGGTCCAGTCACCAGGTGGAAGTACCAGTCAACCGGTCCAGTCACCAGGTGGAAGTACCAATCAACAGGTCCAGTCACCAGGTGGAAGTACCAGTCAACAGGTCCAGTCACAAGGTGGAAGTACCAGTCAACAGGTCCAGTCACCAGGTGGAAGTACCAGTCAACAGGTCCAGTCACCAGGTGGAAGTACCAGTCAACAGGTCCAGTCACCAGGTAGAAGTACCAGACAACACGTCCAGTCACCAGGTGGAAGTACCAGTCAACAGGTGGAAGTACCAGTCAACAGGTCCAGTCACCAGGTGGAAGTACCAGTCAACAGGTCCAGTCACCAGGTGGAAGTACCAGTCAACAGGTCCAGTCACCAGGTGGAAGTACCAGTCAACAGGTCCAGTCACCAGGTGGAAGTACCAGTCAACAGGTCCAGTCACCAGGTGGAAGTACCAGTCAACAGGTCCAGTCACCAGGTGGAAGTACCAGTCAACAGGTCCAGTCACCAGGTGAAAGTACCAGTCAACAGGTCCAGTCACCAGGTGGAAGTACCAGTCAACAGGTCCAGTCACCAGGTGGAAATACCAGTCAACAGGTCCAGTCACCAGGTGGAAGTACCAGTCAACAGGTCCAGTCACCAGGTGGAAGTACCAGACAACAGGTCCAGTCACCAGGTGGAAGTACCAGTCAACAGGTCCAGTCACCAGGTGGAAGTACCAGTCAACAGGTCCAGTCACCAGGTGGAAGTACCAGTCAACAGGTCCAGTCACCAGGTGGAAGTACCAGTCACCAGGTGGAAGTATCAGTCACCAGGTGGAAGTACCAGACAACAGGTCGTCACCAGGTGGAAGTACCAGTCAACCGGTCCAGTCACCAGGTGGAAGTACCAGTCAACAGGTGGAAGTACCAGTCAACAGGTCCAGTCACCAGGTGGAAGTACCAGTCAACAGGTCCAGTCACCAGGTGGAAGTACCAGTCAACAGGTCCAGTCACCAGGTGGAAGTACCAGTCAACAGGTCCAGTCACCAGGTGGAAGTACCAGTCAACAGGTCCAGTCACCAGGTGGAAGTACCAGTCAACTGGTCCAGTCACCATGTGGAAGTACCAATCAACAGGTCCAGTCACCAGGTGGAAGTACCAGTCAACCGGTGCAGTCACCAGGTGGAAGTACCAGTCAACAGGTCCAGTCACCAGGTGGAAGTACCAGTCAACCGGTCCAGTCACCAGGTGGAAGTACCAGTCAACAAGTCAAGTCACCAGGTGGAAGTACCAGTCAACCGGTCCAGTCACCAGGTGGAAGTACCAGTCAACAGGTCCAGTCACCAGGTGGAAGTACCAGTCAACAGGTCCAGTCACCAGGTGGAAGTACCAGTCAACAGGTCCAGTCACCAGGTGGAAGTACCAGTCAACAGGTCCAGTCACCAGGTGAAAGTACCAGTCAACAGGTCCAGTCACCAGGTGGAAGTACCAGTGAACTGGTCGTCACTAGGTGGAAGTACCAGTCAACAGGTGGAAGTACCAGTCAACAGGTCCAGTCACCAGGGGGAAGTACCAGTCAACAGGTCCAGTCACCAGGTGGAAGTACCAGCCAACAGGTCCAGTCACCAGGTGGAAGTACCAGTCAACCGGTCCAGTCACCAGGTGGAAGTACCAGTCAACAGGTCCAGTCACCAGGTGGAAGTACCAGTCAACAGGTCCAGTCACCAGGTGGAAGTACCAGTCAACAGGTCCAGTCACCAGGTGGAAGTACCAGTCAACAGGTCCAGTCACCAGGTGGAAGTACCAGTCAACAGGTCCAGTCACCAGGTGGAAGTACCAGTCAACAGGTCCAGTCACCAGGTGGAAGTACCAGTCAACAGGTCCAGTCACCAGGTGGAAGTACCAGTCAACAGGTCCAGTCACCAGGTGGAAGTACCAGTCAACAGGTCCAGTCACCAGGTGGAAGTACCAGTCAACAGGTCCAGTCACCAGGTGGAAGTACCAGTCAACAGGTCCAGTCACCAGGTGGAAGTACCAGTCAACAGGTCCAGTCACCAGATGGAAGTACCAGTCAACAGGTCCAGTCAGCAGGTGGAAGTACCAGTCACCAGGTCCAGTCACCAGGTGGAAGTACCAGTCAACAGGTCCAGTCACCAGGTGGAAGTACCAGTCACCAGGTGGAAGTACCTGTCACCAGGTCCAGTCACCAGGTGGAAGTACCAGTCACCAGGTCCAGTCACCAGGTGGAAGTACCAGTCAACAGGTCCAGTCACCAGGTGGAAGTACCAGTCAACAGGTCCAGTCACCAGGTGGAAGTACCAGTCAACAGGTCCAGTCACCAGGTGGAAGTACCAGTCAACAGGTCCAGTCACCAGGTGGAAGTACCAGTCAACAGGTCCAGTCACCAGGTGGAAGTACCAGTCAACAGATCCAGTCACCAGGTGGAAGTACCAGTCAACAGATCCAGTCACCAGGTGGAAGTACCAGTCACCAGGTCCAGTCACTCCCTCACCTGTTCTCCCGTGTTTCTTTATTCCAGAAAAAAAGGACAGAGAAACCAGTGGATAAACCTTTTACTTGGGTCGACATTTCGCTCAGCATACAGCTCAATCACAGCTGTACACCGAGCGAAACGTGGTGAGAATCACATCTTGTTCTGCACCTGCCTTCGTTAACATAAATACAGCGATGGATCTATCAATTTCGGGACCACGGTTCGAGTCTGTTGTCCATCTTCTGGTTCACGTGATTGAGTTACGACTTTCAAGGCGCCTCAGACCCCGGTTCGAACCCCAAAAATTCCATTTGGATACACAGTTGATGAATGGAAGGGTCAAGAAGTGGAAGGATCTGGAAAGAGAGAAGCGGCAGCCGCAGCATCCATACACTGTTTAAATAATAGGTACGACAGGGGTCAGGCAACCGGCGGGGCCAGGGGCTGAGACTCGACCCTCTGCAACTACAGACAGGTGTACACACACACACACACACAAGACGATGTATGACCCTTAAGAATTAAGCGCTTTCTGTGAAAATAATAATAATAATAATAATAATAATAATAATAATAATAATAATAATAATAATAATAATAATAATAATATTAATAATATTTTTTCCAATTAGTGATAATTCAGAAATTCCTCTGCTCTTTCCCCACGTACTCTCTTTCTTTCTCTCTCTTGGTTTCCTATCGCTAAATACGGGTTCCATGACTTGTACGAGGAAGGTGACGTCAGGTGATGTAATATTCAAGCGAGACTCTGGTGACGTCTGATGGGTACACTCAGGTGAGACTGGTGACATCTGATGGGTACACTCAGGTGAGACTGGTGACATCTGATGGGTACACTCATGTGAGACTGGTGACATCTGATGGGTACACTCATGTGAGACTGGTGACATCTGATAAGTACACTCAGGTATATTATACACAAGTAGATGGCTCCTCAGATGTGTGTGTGTGTGTGTGCTCACCTATATATGGTTACATGGGTTGAGTCACAGCTCCTGGCCCCGCCAGATGTGTAAGTGTGTGTCCACCTAAGCACTATGTCACCTGGTTCTTGTAGTCAGAGGTGCTGAGAAGCCCAGAACTGGTCTTTATCTGGCCATTGTCACTCTCTTAACACCTTATATGTCATCAACACGTCTCGTATTTTCTCCCTATCAGCCAACGAGGCCATTACAGTATTTTCCAGTCTTTTCTGTAGCTCCGAGACTCACTTTGTATCTGGTCTCTGAACTTCCAGCTTGTTCATGTGTCCAAGATACTGACACATAGTCTGGTTTAGTATGTATTGTGGAGAGTACCTCTGACTATTTTCAGTGGTATATATATGGAGGCTATTTTATAGTGTGTCAGCTGTTATTATAGGAGTAATATTGACAGGTATATTAATATAAACAGAATATTTATGTCTGTCTACCTCCACTGCCACCTGCATAACATGACGTTCAAGGTACAAGTAACCCGCACGTACAAGAGATGAACTTACAACGCCGTTTCGGTCCGACTTGGACCATTTACAGGCTCACTAACCCGCGTCAGGAAACAGGACAAGTGTTTCCTGACGCGGGTCTTAGTCATATGATAACCCGCAGTTGGAGCTTTTGGTCACTGACCGATGCCTTCCACTGGCTTACCCCTCCACCCCTTTAAAAATCATGGTTATGATTATAACCATTGTTCTCACAGTGAACAGAAAACGAGTGAGGGAGCCAGTATAGGCGAGCGGAACAAGGACGGGAACAAGAGAAGCAGTAGCGGTAACGCTGGTAGCGAAGTAACAGTAGAAGAAACAGAGTAGTTAAGTGGTACAAGAAAGAGGAGTGAAGAGTGGCAGGTTTCAGCTGCTTCGATATGGAAAGAATGAACCATTCGAGAACAAGTATACAAAACTCAAGAGGATCGTTAGATAGAACGAAAGGAACAAATGAAAACTGGGCGTTATGATGTCGGTTGACCTTTCTTTCAAAGAACATAATAAGGCAAATATCACAAAACCCGGAAAGTGACGGGGTGGATAATGAGAAGTTTCAAAAGAATGGAAAACAGTGCTAATGGTGACACGATTCAAATCACTTGTGCTCTCTGTCTCTCTTTTAAAGCACTGTTCAGTGTTGACGGCCCCGTTCAGGACAGGAGAGACATCACAGCTGGAACAGATGTATTTACGACCCGCAATGAGTCGATAAAGTTTTTTTATTACTGGGAACGACTCAAAGTCTTTAAGTATGTAACCCAGACTCAGGGCAGCCACATGGAACCTGGCCTCACGGCAGCCACATGGAACCTGGCCTCACGGCAGCCACATGGAACCTGGCCTCAGGGCAGCCACATGGAACCTGGCCTCAGGGCAGCCACATGGAACCTGGCCTCACGGCAGCCACATGGAACCTGGCCTCAGGGCAGCCACATCGAACCTGGCCTCACGGTAGCCACATGGAACCTGGCCTCACGGCAGCCACATCGAACCTGGCCTCAGGGCAGCCACATCGAACCTGGCCTCAGGGCAGCCACATCGAACCTGGCCTCAGGGCCAATCCAATGATGATCCTTTTCAAATCACTTGTTCTCTCTAGGCTGGAATACTGCTGTACATTAACATCTCCATTCAAAGCAGGTGAAATTGCAGATCTAGAGAGTGTACAGAGATCCTTTACTGCACGTATAAGTTCTGTCAAGCACCTTAACTACTGGGAACGCTTGGAAGCACTTGACTTGTACTCGTTGGAACGCAGGAGGGAGAGATATATCATAATCTACACTTGGAAAATCTTGGAAGGAATGGTCCCAAATCTGCACACAGAAATCACTCCCTACGAAAGTAAAAGACTGGGCAGGCGATGCAAACTGCCCCAATAAAAAGTAGGGGCGCCATTGGTACACTAAGGGAAAACACCATAAGCGTCCGGGGCCCAAAACTGTTCAACAGCCTCCCATCAAGCATTAGGGGAATTGCCAATAAGCCCCTGGCTGCCTTCAAGAGAGAGCTGGACAGATACCTAAAGTCAGTGCCGGATCAGCCGGGCTGTGGCTCGTACGTTGGACTGCGTGCGGCCAGCAGTAACAGCCTAGTTGATCAGGTCCTGATCCATCGGGAGGCCTGGTCATGGACCGGGCCGCGGGGGCGTTGATCCCCGGAATAACCTCCAGGTAACCAGGGCAGCCACATCGAACCTGGCTTCACGGCAGCCACATCGAACCTGGCCTCACGGCAGCCACATCGAACCTGGCCTCAGGGCAGCCACATGGAACCTGGCCTCAGGGCAGCCACATGGAACCTGGCCTCACGGCAGCCACATGGAACCTGGCCTCACGGCAGCCACATGGAACCTGGCCTCACGGCAGCCACATGGAACCTGGCCTCACGGCAGCCACATGGAACCTGGCCTCACGGCAGCCACATGGAACCTGGCCTCACGGCAGCCACATGGAACCTGGCCTCACGGCAGCCACATGGAACCTGGCCTCACGGCAGCCACATCGAACCTTGCCTCACCTCCGCCAGTATTCAAACTCCGAAAGGACACAAGGTACCCACAAAAGGAAGATAACCCTCTCGTGTTTAGCGCTCTCCATGAATACGACAAATATAACACATCTTAAAGAGAGAAGTAAACAGTATTGTCGTGTGTATGGACACACTCTGGTCCCGCTATGGGTAATTTGGCTGGTAGTTCCATCTAGGCTGGAACGCTCTATGGCAGCCGTCAACGTAAACATGTCGGTGGTGTGTTGCTGTGACTCCACCGTAGAGACGACACCTTCCCTTGTAGTTCCCTTCCATTAAAGGTCCTCCCAGATCAAGGTAGATAAACTCACGCCGCCCCTTAACTGCAACCGCCCACCACCCCTCCACGCCCACAAACCCCTCCCTACTCAACACCCACAACCCCTTTCTTACTGAAGTGCAGCTGCTATCTCCCCTCTCAATAATGCTGTTTACAACCCGCATCTAGCTCAAGACATCGAAAAAAAAAAACACAAACACAAAAGCCAAGAAAATAAAAGTGCTGAAGCATTGTGACAAACAGTAGCAGAACAACAGAGGTGACACATCCTAGGGTAACGGAAGTTGTACCGACGGACGGCCTTGATTTTCTGTTCGTCTCGGCTACTCTTCCTCACTCTTGCCTCTTAGCTAAGCTCTTTTCAAGGGGAACTAGGCACCTGGTGAAGCTCTCCTGGAATCAGAGCACCGATTACCTGTTAAAAGAACCATCTTACTCCCACCTGTAGCCTTTGCCTCTCCGCGGACGTCCTAGCCTCCCTCACCCGCCTCCGAAACCCTGTGTATAATATTCCCCCCAACTCCACCATACCACCTACATTTAAAATTAAGTTCTAAATTGCGCCTAGAGAAACCAACTTCACGGCTCCCAGTGAGAGAAATAAGACCTCTGGGTATTAAAGAAACTGCAAGAAACACGCTAAATTACAGATAATGGTATGGTACGAGGCGAGTAAACGAAGCCAATGCCGGAACCAAAGAGAGAACAAGTTGCTGGTGCGATACCGGAGTACCTTAAAAGGTGTCTAAGCGCCCTGGGCCAGTGTTTACTTATGACGTCACTCTTATGTCGGCTGCAATCAGGCTTCGAAAAACATTATTTTAAGTGAGTCAACACTGACTTGCTGCATCCCATTGTTGAGGCCAATAAATATGGCACATGTGCAACACCTGGGTGGGTGTCTTTATTCTGGAGACGTTTCGCCCCCCGCGCTGTGGCTTTATTACTTCAACACAGAAGTTAACGGAGTTGATGAAGAAAGTAGTTGACTTTATTTAGGTATAATTCTGCACAATTTTTGCATTATAACAATTGTTTTGCATGCTGGAACAGTACACAAATCCGCACATGGGAGGTATAACTCACTCATACGTTTCTGTCCGACCTGGATCATTAACTAGACACACACAAGAAGGGAAGGAAGCCACATGTAAACTACACATGATAAGGAAAGATACCAGGTGTTGCACACGTGACTTAGTTGGTATTATATACCATTAACGCTAAGTTACCCAAGTTATTTGATACACTTAAACCCTGAAAAAAAACAGGTTTAATCTTTCCCTAAAACAGCTTATTATAAATTAAAACAGCCATAACATGATGGGGGTTAAGTTGCAGTAATGACAAGATATTACTGTAAGTGTGGGTATTATGTTCTTATTCTTTCTTACACGTGTAGTGTAAATAAACACCATAAAGTACGTATATCCCAGTGTATATATATCGACACTTGTTATATATATATATATATATATATATATATATATATATATATATATATATATATATATATATATATATATATATATATATTTCAGTTTTCAATTAAGGTCTAAATTTTCACATTACATTATATCGACCATTGACCACTAGACCAGGGTAGATAGTTTTTTTTTCTTTAAATTCACGAAGTGATAATCACAGGTTATCAAAGACGAGAACTATGATGTTTTGTTA
This sequence comes from Cherax quadricarinatus, assembly GCF_038502225.1. NCBI lineage: Eukaryota > Metazoa > Arthropoda > Malacostraca > Decapoda > Parastacidae > Cherax > Cherax quadricarinatus. The sequence goes on from NC_091369.1 coordinate 8,815,982, forward strand.
TTTTTCATGATTTTGTGGTTTGTTTCCCCGTGGCTGAAATTCTGACCGACTGTTGTCTTTTTATATATCTATGTTTACTGCGGAGTGATACAGGAGACGCCATAGTGACAATGATGTGTCAGCACTGGTCTAACAGGGAAATTTAATCTGGTGTCATCGAGGCCATAATTGGGTGTTTCGGGCCGAATTTGTCGTAGGAACCCGTGCTAATGTTCCCTGCTGAAGAATTGGGACAGGAAATTTGCGGGACCTCCAGAATTGCACGTGAATGATGGAAAATAAGGAGGCTATGCTATCACTTACACAGAGAAGTACACCACTGGACTTTCATTTAGATCTCTCGCTGGCCAGTGTAGGTTTCTACATGTTAGGCAGGCATAGTGATGTGATCCAACTACAGTAATTAAATGGTAAGTGGTAATACGAATTTCTTTTCTAATAACACTATTGTATTATATGTACTGTGCTAATTGCTATATTATTCTGTGTACCCAGCAAGCCAAATAATATGCAGTCCACACTGTTTTATAATTTACCATTATCGGTATTAATGTTTAATATTGTAATTATTAATTTAATGTCAAAGTCAAGGTTTTTGTGAGAGTGGTGATGAAGTGGGCATCGAGGGAGTGACAGTTCTGTGACCTAATGTGACTAAGTCCCACTTACCTCACCCAAATTACTTGCAGGTAATGATTCAGGTTATACCTCGTAAACCTCATGCAGGTAATTTCTCACATTTACATTCATGTGTTCATCCATACATTTATCCATGCCTCCATCCATGTGTTTATCTATACATTCATCCATGCCTCGTTCCATACATTCATGCAGCGACATGTGCCTCCATCTGTATATGAATACCTCATCTATACAATTAACCATAGATGTCATTTATACATGCAGCCATACATCTGTTTATGGTCCCATCTATACATACACATGTGCTTCCAGCTATACATCTATAACTATATGTCTATCTACATCTCCATCTATCTAGATTTTACGATATCTTTTTAAAGACATATTTTGAGTTATGCTAATGCAAATATTAGAGAGAGAGACAGAAACAGAGAGAAAGAGAGAGTAGCAACCATCTCACACACGTGTGTGTTCACATATAACTGAGTCACTCCCCGTCACTAAGGTAACCCAGTAGCCGTTTTCTCTCCTCCCCCGTAATATAAATGCCACTTTTAACAGAGAGGAAGCCCTTTAAAATGGTAACACCAGAGCCATTATATCCCATGAGGACACAAATGTCACCCTCTACGACTTCTGAGAACTCACACCATCAACCAACTATGAATGACAAACTATATAATTTCTACGTCAGACAAAGAAAACTTTAGCCAAAAAATTACGTGACTTGCGAGAGTTCACGTTATTATTATTTCTCTTTAGTCGTGTAAAATTAAATCTTGAGGATAAAGGGATTGATAAAGCAAAAAATATAAAAATACAAAACGCCGTAAACATAACTTTATGAAGCACAGAAAACGGGTTATCAGCCGATACAGAAAAGGGGTGACATTTATAAACAGGATGAAAGGGCATAGTTTGTTTTTTTTAATGGCGGGTAAAGAGTACCGGCGAATAAAAAAAAAACATTATCAAATTGTATTCAACAAGCTTGGAAAAGCTTAAATAAGCTCGGTGTTACCCTGCTCAACATAGCTATTATCATCATAAATAAGCTCGGTGTTACCCTGCTCAACATAGATATTATCATCATAAATAAGCTCGGTGTTACCCTGCTCAACATAGCTATTATCATCATAAATAAGCTCGGTGTTACCCTGCTCAACATAGCTATTATCATCATAAATAAGCTCGGTGTTACCCTGCTCAACATAGCTATTATCATCATAAATAAGCTCGGTGTTACCCTGCTCAACATAGTTATTATCATCATAAATAAGCTCGGTGTTACCCTGCTCAACATAGCTATTATCATCACACTTTCACAGTCTCCCAAATTCTACATTATTTGTGACATAAGTTCACAAGAGAGTACCGGTTATATCTCAGTGACCGGGTATCTCTCTCTGTGACCGGGTATATCTCTCTGCGACCGGGTATATCTCTCTGTGACCGGGTATATCTCTCTCTGTGACCGGGTATATCTCTCTCTGTGACCGGGTATATCTCTCTCTGTGACCGGGTATATCCCTCTTAGTGATGTGGATACAGAACACTGAGTGGTGTGTATCAGTGCATATACACTGAGTGGTGTGTATCAGTGCATATACACACTGATGTGTATCACTCAGTGTATATACACTGAGTTTATTTCGACATCCATTTTAAAGATCAAAGTATTGTTGACTGGTGGAGAACAGAGAGATAATCATTTATCCGTCCCTCTCTCCTCCTCCTCATCCTCTTCGAAGCAATTCTCATACCTTCATTTTTACTGCCTGGCTCAAAAAAGGATCAACAGATAAAGATGGGATTACCAAAGCAACACGAGAGACGAGCCACACACCTTGACGGGTCTGGCTACTGAACCATATATCACCCCAAGATGACATTACCAAGCTTTTACCACGACATGCACTCTATTTCTCTCTCTCTATCTCTCAATATTATTATTATTATCATTATTATTTTATTATTATTATTATTAATAAATACTACTATCATTATTGCTACTACTAATAATAATAATATAAATATTACTACTATTAATACGAATGTTTTATAGAATCTGGTGACTGTTTCAATAAGCATAAAAATACTTTAGTCCATCATTAAAGTACCATAAAAAATAGAATTCAGTGTAATATTGTACTTTTTATGATAAAATTAAAAAAAAAAAAAAAACGTAAGACCCGCTGGTGCAAACACGTTTGTAACTGTTCAATAGATTAGTTACGGGAAACGGCATTTAAAATTGAGCAATGTTCCCCCAGCCATGAGTGATAATGTGGACCCGGGGAGAGGCCAGGAAAGTGACGACCGATAGTGTGGACCCGGGGAGAGGCCAGGAAAGTGACGACCGATAGTGTTGACCCGGGGAGAGGCCAGGAAAGTGACGACCGATAGTGTGGACCCGGGGAGAGGCCAGGAAAGTGATGACCGATAATGTTGACCCGGGGAGAGGCCAGGAAAGTGATGACCGATAATGTGGACCCGGGGAGAGGCCAGTAAAGTGACGACCGATAGTGTGGACCCGGGGAGAGGCCAGGAAAGTGACGACCGATAGTGTTGACCCGGGGAGAGGCCAGGAAAGTGATGACCGATAATGTGGACCCGGGGAGAGGCCAGGAAAGTGACGACCGATAATGTGGACCCGGGGAGAGGCCAGGAAAGTGACAACCGATAATGTGGACCCGGGGAGAGGCCAGGAAAGTGACGACCGATAATGTTGACCCGGGGAGAGGCCAGGAAAGTGACGACCGATAATGTTGACCCGGGGAGAGGCCAGGAAAGTGACGACCGATAATGTTGACCCGGGGAGAGGCCAGGAAAGTGACGACCAAGCAGTAGAAGGCAGCAGCACATTTACATATGATGACCATATTAGTTCACCTGCCACAGGGCGAGTCTCTCTCACCTGCCACAGGGCGAGTCTCTCTCACCTGCCACAGGGCGAGTGTCTCTCACCTGCCACAGGGCGAGTGTCTCTCACCTGCCACAGGGCGAGTGTCTCTCACCTGCCACAGGGCGAGTGTCTCTCACCTGCCACAGGGCGAGTGTCTCTCACCTGCCACAGGGCGAGTCTCTCTCACCTGCCACAGGGCGAGTCTCTCTCACCTGCCACAGGGCGAGTCTCTCTCACCTGCCACAGGGCGAGTGTCTCTCACCTGCCACAGGGCGAGTGTCTCTCACCTGCCACAGGGCGAGTGTCTCTCACCTGCCACAGGGCGAGTGTCTCTCACCTGCCACAGGGCGAGTGTCTCTCACCTGCCACAGGGCGAGTCTCTCTCACCTGCCACAGGGCGAGTCTCTCTCACCTGCCACAGGGCGAGTCTCTCTCACCTGCCACAGGGCGAGTGTCTCTCACCTGCCACAGGGCGAGTGTCTCTCACCTGCCACAGGGCGAGTGTCTCTCACCTGCCACAGGGCGAGTGTCTCTCACCTGCCACAGGGCGAGTGTCTCTCACCTGCCACAGGGCGAGTCTCTCTCACCTGCCACAGGGCGAGTCTCTCTCACCTGCCACAGGGCGAGTCTCTCTCACCTGCCACAGGGCGAGTCTCTCTCACCTGCCACAGGGCGAGTCTCTCTCACCTGCCACAGGGCGAGTCTCTCTCACCTGCCACAGGGCGAGTCTCTCTCACCTGCCACAGGGCGAGTCTCTCTCACCTGCCACAGGTGAGTAATTGTTGGGTGAAAAATAGTGCCGATTTAAATGGGTAATATAAAGACGTTGAGCAGATTATTATTATTATCATTTCAAGCATTAAATATTTGAGAACTATTACAAAATGAACTTTTTATAACCATAACCATAATTTTTAAAGGGGTGGAGGGGTAAGCCAGTGGAAGGCCTCGGTCAGATGACCAAAAGCTTCGGCTGAGGGTCGTCATATTACTAAGATCCGCGTCAGCAAACGTCCTGCTTCCTGACTAATCCTAACAGTTTTAAGATTACCAGGGTTTACAGCGGCCGTGCGAGGCAGTAATGAGACTGTTAGGTGTGTACACTGCTACAACACTCTTACTGTGGGACATACAGACTAGTTATCACAAGGAGAGAAGACCCAGGCTGGCAGTACACTTCTGAAAAATATTCAGCAACAATAATAACAGAATTAAGACCTCGTGTCACGAAAGGAAACAATTGTGACCTGAACAATAAAACTGGAGTACACCTCACACACTTTACACCTGACTGGAGTACACCTCACACACTTTACACCTGACTGGAGTACACCTCACACACTTTACACCTGACTCATTATGATGCAGGTGGCAGCGCCGAGAACTTGCCAAACACAGCTTAAATTCTTCCCAATTTTTATTAATTATAAATGAATCTAATAGGGTTATACAAATTAAATTCAGTTATAATTAATAAAAATTTGGGAAGAATTTAAGCTATGTTTGACAAATCTTCGACCATCTCGCCAGCATCATACTGGGTCGGGTGTAATGTTGTATGTCAGCTGATATCTCACCCTTGGAAGCCTTCTACTGTTCCATTATTTTTACAGCTCATTGATAATGTGAAAAATCACGAAAGCGCTTGCGATTTCTCTATTTTTTCACAGTGGTTTCGCGCATATATATATATATATATATATATATATATATATATATATATATATATATATATATATATATATATATATATATATATATATATATATATATATATATATATATATATACACCTCTTAAGAGTTTAGCTCTGCACAGGTATTGTTGTTGTCAGGTGACTGAACACATCGACTCAAGGTTGAGGGACTGATTACCTCATTCTCCTCCTGTTCTTCAAGATTCTCCTTTGTATGGACTGATGAAGCCACTGTGTGGCGAAACGTTTCCTCAATAAAGATACCCAAGAGTTGCACATGTGTCTAATTTATCAACATGTCGGTTCTCTGAACCATTCATCTACAAACGGGAGTTATTTCTTGAGTAGCTTTAGGTAGATGTCGTTTTGATAAGGACCTGCCTCGTATGGGCCAGTAGGCCTTCTGCAGTGTTCCTACATTCTTATGTTCTTAATAACCCTGGTGTACATCACAGGGTTTGTTTAGAAAGACACGTAAGCAAACACTATAACATATTTATTAGAAAACGTTTCGGTCCTGGGACCTTGATCAAGGTCCCAGGACCGAAACGTTTTCTAATAAATATGTTATAGTGTTTGCTTACGTGTCTTTCTAAACCAACTTGTCGGTATTTATTACCAAGGTTTATACCATCACAGGGTTTAAACCCAAATTAACCAACACGTGTTAATAACCCCCTCCCCCCAATGTGACATTTAAACCTCATTAAATACAGAGTTGAACCATGCATTAATAAGCCGACAAGTTGCAGTGATGCAATATGGCATGATAGGTCATTTACGTTGATTATACAGGGTGTTTCAAAGATGTGGACCAGCAGTTTGAAACACCCTGTACTGAAGGTTGATAGTGACCTTACTCTTACCTGCAGGTAACTGTAAGGTCACTTGACTCTTACCTGCAGGTAACTGTAAGGTCACTTTACACTTACACTTACCTGGAGGTAATTGTAAGGTCACTTTACACTTACACTTACCTGGAGGTAATTGTAAGGTCACTTTACACTTACATTTACCTGCAGGTAACTGTAAGGTCACTTTACACTTACACTTACCTGGAGGTAATTGTAAGGTCACTTTACACTTACACTTACCTGGAGGTAAGTGTAAGGTCACTTTACACTTACACTTACCTGGAGGTAAGTGTAAGGTCACTTTACACTTACACTTACCTGGAGGTAAGTGTAAGGTCACTTTACACTTACACTTACCTGGAGGTAAGTGTAAGGTCACTTTACAATTACCTGGAGGTAAGTGTAAGGTCACTTTACACTTACCTGGAGGTAAGTGTAAGGTCACTTTACACTTACACTTACCTGGAGGTAAGTGTAAGGTCACTTTACACTTACCTGGAGGTAAGTGTAAGGTCACTTTACACTTACCTGGAGGTAAGTGTAAGGTCACTTTACACTTACACTTACCTGGAGGTAAGTGTAAGGTCACTTTACACTTACCTGGAGGTAAGTGTGAGGTCACTTCACTTACACTTACCTGGAGGTAACTAAGGTCACCATCAAGACCCTGTGGTAAGGGCGAAGATAACCTGCTTCTCTCAGGATTAACGACCATGTTCCCCCCCCCCAGAACAAGACACAGCAGTAAGGTCCACTTTCGTCTGAACATCGCTGCATACACCCCCCCCGTCCCCCCCCCCCCACCACCCATGATAGATGGGTGTACATGGGACAGATGTGCACAGGTATGGGTGAGGCTCTCTCAGGGTCACCGTGTTTGGCGCTACGCTGAGCGAAACGTTGTGTGTTCATGAGTGTCACAGTGACCCAGGTTCCGCTACTGCACCGTCAATTGAAAACGTTTTTTACACGTTTTTTTACACGCTATTTACATTTTTTACACCATACTTAAGCTTTTCGCGCGCTGTTTACAAGTTTTTTTAACGTTACTCGCCATTTTTAAACGCTATTTACAGGTTATTTACGTTTTTTACACGTCATTTACACTTTTACACTTTTTTACACGTTATTTACATTTTCACACGTTATTTCCACATTTTTTAACGCGTTATTTATACTTTTCTTACACGTTACTCATTGTTTTACGTTATTTACACAATACGTTATTTACACAATACGTTATTTACACAATACGTTATTTACACAATACGTTATTTACACAATACGTTATTTACACAATACGTTATTTACACAATACGTTATTTACACAATACGTTATTTACACAATACGTTATTTACACAATACGTTATTTACACAATACGTTATTTACACAATACGTTATTTACACAATACGTTATTTACACAATACGTTATTTACACAATACGTTATTTACACAATACGTTATTTACACAATACGTTATTTACACAATACGTTATTTACACAATACGTTATTTACACAATACGTTATTTACACAATACGTTATTTACACAATACGTAATTTACACAATACGTTATTTACACAATACGTTATTTACAAGTACAAACAGTACAGTGATTTAGGGTAATTGTTCTTTTATAACCAAGGAATAACTGGCGACAGTTGGAACACATCCGACGCGCAGTGACGTTCAGCGTCGCGTGCCATGGCGCAGTGACGCACCGCGACGCACACGGACAATACACTCACATCGTTGGGACAGGTGTTCCAGCAACACTTGTTCGGGTGAACATTATGCCTTTTATCACACCTGTACTGACGTGTATGACTGTACTGACGTGTGTGACTGTACTGACGTGTGTGACTGTACTGACGTGTGTGACTGTACTGACGTGTGTGACTGTACTGACGTGTGTGACTGTACTGACGTGTGTGACTGTACTGACGTGTGTGACTGTACTGACGTGTGTGACTGTACTGACGTGTGTGACTGTACTGACGTGTGTGACTGTACTGACGTGTGTGACTGTACTGACGTGTGTGACTGTACTGACGTGTGTGACTGTACTGACGTGTGTGACTGTACTGACGTGTATGACTGTACTGACGTGTGTGACTGTACTGACGTGTGTGACTGTACTGACGTGTGTGACTGTACTGACGTGTGTGACTGTACTGACGTGTGTGACTGTACTGACGTGTGTGACTGTACTGACGTGTGTGACTGTACTGACGTGTGTGACTGTACTGACGTGTATGACTGTACTGACGTGTGTGACTGTACTGACGTGTGTGACTGTACTGACGTGTGTGACTGTACTGACGTGTGTGACTGTACTGACGTGTGTGACTGTACTGACGTGTGTGACTGTACTGACGTGTGTGACTGTACTGACGTGTGTGACTGTACTGACGTGTGTGACTGTACTGACGTGTATGACTGTACTGACGTGTGACTGTACTGACGTGTGTGACTGTACTGACGTGTATGACTGTACTGACGTGTGTGACTGTACTGACGTGTGTGACTGTACTGACGTGTGTGACTGTACTGACGTGTGTGACTGTACTGACGTGTGTGACTGTACTGACGTGTGTGACTGTACTGACGTGTGTGACTGTACTGACGTGTATGACTGTACTGACGTGTGTGACTGTACTGACGTGTGTGACTGTACTGACGTGTATGACTGTACTGACGTGTGTGACTGTACTGACGTGTGTGACTGTACTGACGTGTGTGACTGTACTGACGTGTGTGACTGTACTGACGTGTGTGACTGTACTGACGTGTATGACTGTACTGACGTGTGTGACTGTACTGACTGACTGTACTGTGTGACTGTACTGACGTGTGTGACTGTACTGACTGACTGTACTGACGTGTGTGACTGTACTGACGTGTGTGACTGTACTGACGTGTGTGACTGTACTGACGTGTGTGACTGTACTGACGTGTGTGACTGTACTGACGTGTGTGACTGTACTGACGTGTGTGTGACTGTACTGACGTGTATGACTGTACTGACGTGTGTGACTGTACTGACGTGTATGACTGTACTGACGTGTATGACTGTACTGACGTGTATGACTGTACTGACGTGTATGACTGTACTGACGTGTGTGACTGTACTGACGTGTATGACTGTACTGACGTGTGTGACTGTACTGACGTGTATGACTGTACTGACGTGTATGACTGTACTGACGTGTGTGACTGTACTGACGTGTGTGACTGTACTGACGTGTGTGACTGTACTGACGTGTGTGACTGTACTGACGTGTGTGACTGTACTGACGTGTGTGACTGTACTGACGTGTGTGACTGTACTGACGTGTGTGACTGTACTGACGTGTGTGACTGTACTGACGTGTGTGACTGTACTGACGTGTGTGACTGTACTGACGTGTATGACTGTACTGACGTGTGTGACTGTACTGACGTGTATGACTGTACTGACGTGTGTGACTGTACTGACGTGTATGACTGTACTGACGTGTATGACTGTACTGACGTGTGTGACTGTACTGACGTGTATGACTGTACTGACGTGTGTGACTGTACTGACGTGTGTGACTGTACTGACGTGTGTGACTGTACTGACGTGTGTGACTGTACTGACGTGTGTGACTGTACTGACGTGTATGACTGTACTGACGTGTGTGACTGTACTGACGTGTATGACTGTACTGACGTGTGTGACTGTACTGACGTGTATGACTGTACTGACGTGTGTGACTGTACTGACGTGTATGACTGTACTGACGTGTATGACTGTACTGACGTGTATGACTGTACTGACGTGTATGACTGTACTGACGTGTATGACTATTCTGACGTGTATGACTGTACTGACGTGTGTGACTGTACTGACGTGTATGACTGTACTGACGTGTGTGACTGTACTGACGTGTATGACTGTACTGACGTGTATGACTGTACTGACGTGTATGACTGTACTGACGTGTATGACTGTACTGACGTGTATGACTGTACTGACGTGTGTGACTGTACTGACGTGTATGACTGTACTGACGTGTATGACTGTACTGACGTGTGTGACTGTACTGACGTGTGTGACTGTACTGACGTGTATGACTGTACTGACGTGTATGACTGTACTGACGTGTGTGACTGTACTGACGTGTATGACTGTACTGACGTGTATGACTGTACTGACGTGTGTGACTGTACTGACGTGTGTGACTGTACTGACGTGTATGACTGTACTGACGTGTATGACTGTACTGACGTGTATGACTGTACTGACGTGTGTGACTGTACTGACGTGTGTGACTGTACTGACGTGTATGACTGTACTGACGTGTGTGACTGTACTGACGTGTGTGACTGTACTGACGTGTATGACTGTACTGACGTGTGTGACTGTACTGACGTGTATGACTGTACTGACGTGTATGATTGTACTGACGTGTGTGACTGTACTGACGTGTGTGACTGTACTGACGTGTATGACTGTACTGACGTGTATGACTGTACTGACGTGTATGACTGTACTGACGTGTGTGACTGTACTGACGTGTGTGACTGTACTGACGTGTATGACTGTACTGACGTGTATGACTGTACTGACGTGTATGACTGTACTGACGTGTATGACTGTACTGACGTGTATGACTGTACTGACGTGTGTGACTGTACTGACGTGTATGACTGTACTGACTTGTATGACTGTACTGACGTGTGTGACTGTACTGACGTGTATGACTGTACTGACGTGTATGACTGTACTGACGTGCATGACTGTACTGACGTGCATGACTGTAATGACGTGTATGACTGTACTGACGTGTGTGACTGTACTGACGTGTATGACTGTACTGACGTGTATGACTGTACTGACGTGTATGGCTGTACTGATGTGTATGATTGTACTGACGTGTGTGACTGTACTGACGTGTATCACTGTACTGACGTGTATGATTGTACTGACGTATGTGACTGTACTGACGTGTGTGACTGTACTGACGTGTATGACTGTACTGACGTGTATGACTGTACTGACGTGTATGACTGTACTGACGTGTATGACTGTACTGACGTGTGTGACTGTACTGACGTGTGTGACTGTACTGACGTGTGTGACTGTACTGACGTGTATGACTGTACTGACGTGTATGACTGTACTGACGTGCATGACTGTACTGACGTGCATGACTGTAATGACGTGTATGACTGTACTGACGTGCATGACTGTACTGACGTGTATGACTGTACTGACGTGCATGACTGTACTGACGTGCATGACTGTACTGACGTGTATGACTGTACTGACGTGCATGACTGTACTGACGTGTATGACTGTACTGACGTGTATGACTGTACTGACGTGTATGACTGTACTGACGTGTATGACTGTACTGACGTGCATGACTGTACTGACGTGTGTGACTGTACTGACGTGTGTGACTGTACTGACGTGTGTGACTGTACTGACGTGTGTGACTGTACTGACGTGTGTGACTGTACTGACGTGTGTGACTGTACTGACGTGTATGACTGTACTGACGTGCATGACTGTACTGACGTGTATGACTGTACTGACGTGCATGACTGTCCTGACGTGTATGACTGTACTGACGTGTATGACTGTACTGACGTGTATGACTGTATTGACGTGCATGACTGTACTGACGTGTATGACTGTACTGACGTGTATGACTGTACTGATGTGTATGATTGTACTGACGTGTGTGACTGTACTGACGTGTATGACTCTACTGACGTGTATGATTCTACTGACGTGTGTGACTGTACTGACGTGTGTGACTGTACTGACGTGTATGACTGTACTGACGTGTATGACTGTACTGACGTGTATGACTGTACTGACGTGTGTGACTGTACTGACGTGTGTGACTGTACTGACGTGTATGACTGTACTAACGTGTATGACTGTACTGACGTGTATGACTGTACTAACGTGTATGACTGTACTGACGTGTATGACTGTACTGACGTGTGTGACTGTACTGACGTGTATGACTGTACTGACTTGTATGACTGTACTGACGTGTGTGACTGTACTGACGTGTATGACTGTACTGACGTGTATGACTGTACTGACGTGCATGACTGTACTGACGTGCATGACTGTAATGACGTGTATGACTGTACTGACGTGTGTGACTGTACTGACGTGTATGACTGTACTGACGTGTATGACTGTACTGACGTGTATGACTGTACTGATGTGTATGATTGTACTGACGTGTGTGACTGTACTGACGTGTATCACTGTACTGACGTGTATGATTGTACTGACGTATGTGACTGTACTGACGTGTGTGACTGTACTGACGTGTATGACTGTACTGACGTGTATGACTGTACTGACGTGTATGACTGTACTGACGTGTATGACTGTACTGACGTGTATGACTGTACTGACGTGTGTGACTGTACTGACGTGTGTGACTGTACTGACGTGTGTGACTGTACTGACGTGTATGACTGTACTGACGTGTATGACTGTACTGACGTGCATGACTGTACTGACGTGCATGACTGTAATGACGTGTATGACTGTACTGACGTGCATGACTGTACTGACGTGTATGACTGTACTGACGTGCATGACTGTACTGACGTGCATGACTGTACTGACGTGCATGACTGTACTGACGTGCATGACTGTACTGACGTGTATGACTGTACTGACGTGTATGACTGTACTGACGTGTATGACTGTACTGACGTGTATGACTGTACTGACGTGCATGACTGTACTGACGTGTGTGACTGTACTGACGTGTGTGACTGTACTGACGTGTGTGACTGTACTGACGTGTGTGACTGTACTGACGTGTGTGACTGTACTGACGTGTGTGACTGTACTGACGTGTATGACTGTACTGACGTGCATGACTGTACTGACGTGTATGACTGTACTGACGTGCATGACTGTCCTGACGTGTATGACTGTACTGACGTGTATGACTGTACTGACGTGTATGACTGTACTGACGTGTATGACTGTATTGACGTGTATGACTGTACTGACGTGCATGACTGTACTGACGTGTATGACTGTACTGACGTGTATGACTGTACTGACGTGTATGACTGTACTGACGTGCATGACTGTACTGACGTGCATGACTATACTGACGTGTATGACTGTACTGACGTGTATGACTGTACAGCACACACACACATGGAGCAGGAGAGTGAGCTAGTAGCGACCAGTGAAGAGGCGGGGCCAAGAGCTGTGAATCGACCCCTGCAACCACAACTAGGTGAGTACACACACACACATACACACACACACTCACACACACTGGCGCTGTGTGATCCACTAACAACAACCTTCAACACATCCACTGAAACAGGGCGACTACCTGTGGAGTGGAAGACAGCAAATGTAGTACCAGTTTTTAAGACAGGAGACAGACAGGCAGCATTAAACTACAGACCAGTGTCACTGACATGTATAGTATGCAGTCACTGAGAAGATTATCAGGAGAAGTGTGGTGGAACAACTGGAAAGGTTTAAGCTTATTCATGACAACTAGCACGGTTTCAGGGAAGGGAAATCCTGTGTCACAAACCTACGGTGCCTCGTGGCCTGGTGGCTAAGCTCTCGCTTCACACGGTGAGGGTCCAGGTTTGATTCCCGGAGAGGGTAGAAACATTAGGGGTGTTTCCTTACACTGGTTGTCTATATTTCCCATCAGTAAAGTGGGTACCTGGGTGTTAGTCAACTGGTGTGGGTCGCATCCTGGGACAAAACTGACCTAATTTGCCCGCAATGCTCTGCTTAACAAGCGGCTTTCTATATAGTAGTATGTCATTGATGTTACTAGGCCTGTAGACCTTGTACATGTACTTGTAGATATAAAGATTATTATTATTATACTGGAGTTCTATGACAAGGTGGCGGCAGTAAGGCAAGAGAGAGAGAGAGAGAGAGAGAGAGAGAGAGAGAGAGAGAGAGAGAGAGAGAGAGAGAGAGAGAGAGAGAGAGCAGTGGGTAGACCGCATTTTCTTGGGCTGTAAGAAGGCTTTTGACACAATTCCACACATAAGATTAGCGCAAAAGTTGGAGGAGCAGACAGGTATAACAGGGAAGACACTGCAATGGATCAGAGAATACCTGACAGGTAGGCAACAGTGAGTCATGGTATGCGAGGTGTCAGAGTAAGCGCCTGTGACGAGCGGGGTTCCACAAGGGTCAGTCCTAGGACCAGTGCTGTTTCTGGTGTATGTGAATGACATGGAAGCAATAGACTCAGGAGTGTCCCTGTTTGCAGACGATGGGAAGCTAATATGAAGAATTCAATTGGATGAGGATTGGATAGGACTACAGAGGAATCTGGACAGGCTGCAAGCCTGGTCCAACAACTGTCTTCTGAAGTTTAACCCCACCAAGTGCAAAGTCATGAAGATTTGGGAGGGTCAAAGAAAACCGCTGTGGCATGCTAACATTATGTTACAATTTATTCGGTGTATGTCACACTCCCATATAGGCTGCCTCCCAACCAGTGAACCGGGTGCTAAGGATTTAATGAACAACAGGGTATCCATCAATAAATCAGTACCTTGGTTCATTGGCCAATCACAGACAAGCCCGCCAAAGCTGAAACAACGTAGTTCACTTGTGCTAAGTGAACTGACAGACTTGTCTGAGCTGCTGGGTGATACAGTGCACTTTCTGGCTTCTGTTTTTGCCATCTTTTGCAAGATATATACATGTACATATATACAAGATATATACAAGTATGTACATATATACAAGTATGTACATATATACAAGATATATACAAGTATGTACATATATACAAGTATGTACATATATACAAGATATATACAAGATATATACAAGATATATATACAAGTATGTACATATATACAAGTATGTACATATATACAAGATATATACAAGATATATACAAGTATATACATATATACAAGATATATACAAGTATATACATATATACAAGATATATACAAGATATATACAAGTATATACATATATACAAGATATATACAAGATATATACAAGTATATACATATATACAAGATATATACAAGTATATACATATATACAAGTATGTACATATATACAAGATATATACAAGTATGTACATATATACAAGATATATACAAGATATATACAAGTATGTACATATATACAAGATATATACAAGTATGTACATATATACAAGATATATACAAGTATATATCTTGCAAAGTATATCTGGTGAAGAAAAATACAAGTGATATACAATTGTTGAGTTTGTTTGCTTGACGTTGATACCCATTATCAGCAGGTCACAGGTCACAGGTCACAAGTCACAGGTCACTGTTCACAGGTCACAAGTCACAGGTCACAGGCCACAAGTCACAGGTCACAGGTCACAAGTCACAGGTCACAAGTCACAGGTCACAGGCCACAGGCCACAGGTCACAGGTCACAGGCCACAAGTCACAGGTCACAAGTCACAGGTCACAGGTCACAGGCCACAAGTCACAGGTCACAAGTCACAGGTCACAGGCCACAGGTCACAGGTCACAGGCCACAAGTCACAGGTCACAAGTCACAGGTCACAGGTCACACCTGTGCTGGTAATAACTTCAGACGGAGTACAAGCTAGGAGGACAGAGACTGCAAACCTCACTCAAGGAAGAGGATTTTGGGGTGAGCATCACACCGAGCACATCTCCTGAGGCACACATCAACCAAATAACTGCTGCAGCATATGGGTGCTTGGCAAACCTAAGAATAGCATACCGACACATTAGCAAGGGATCGTTCAAGACTGTACACCGTGTATGTCAGGCTCATACTGGAGTACGCAGCACCAGCCTGGAACCCACACCTGGTCAAGGACATCAGAAAATTAGAGAAATTGCAAAGGTTTGCAAAGAGACTAGTCCCGGAGCTAGGGGTACATCCTACGAGGAAAGGTTAAGGGAAATCGACCTGACAAAACTGGAGGACAGGAGGGATATGGGGGGACATGATAATTACATATAAAATACTGAGAGAAACTGACAATGTGGATAGGGACAGAATGTTCCAGAGATGGAACACAGCAACAAGGGGTCACAACTGGAGGTTGAAAGTTCAAATGAGTCACAGGGATGTTAGAAAGTATTTCTTCAGTCACAGAGTTGTCAGGAAGTGGAACAGTTTGGAGAGTGATGTAATGGAGGCAGGATCCATTCATAGCTTTAAGAAGAGGTATGATAAAGCTCATGGAGCAGGCAGAGTGTGTGGACCTAGTAGCGACGAGCGTGGAGGCGGGGCTAGGAGCTGTGACTCGACCCCTGCAACCACAAATAGGTAAGTACATTATTCCAACAACACCGTCAATTGTCTGCCACAATTTGAATTTCTATTTTAGGCCTAAAATAGCCTTAAAAGAGCATAAAAATACAAAAAAACATGAAGACTAGCGAGGCCAGGCTAGTGACCTGTGTTGTGCTCTCTCATTGGTCAGAGAAGTATGAGGAAACAACTGTGATTGGCTTAATCGAATGAGAAACTGTTGTTCATTGGACAGAAAAATCAGATAAAATAATAATAATAATAATAATAATAATAATAATAATAATAATAATAATATTATTATTATTATTATTATTATTATTATTATTATTATTATTATTATCATCATCATCAAAGTACTGTCTCGCTCACCTACTTGTGTTTGCAGGGGGTCGAGTCTCATCTCTTGGGCCCTTCTGCCTCTTAACTGACCATGGCAGCGTTCACTCCCTAACTCGTTGATGTACGTCGTACCTGCTCCAGAAGCTGTGTGTGGAACCTACCCCCCCCAACACTCGTTCAGTGACATCAGTGAGGTGCACCGTTGATGTGGGTGGGCACATTTCCGACTTCAGTGGTTAACAGTACTGACGTGAGTGTATATTGATGACCTGACATCAAATCTACTATTATTGATGACCTGACATCAAAACTATTATAACATGATCTGACATCAAAGCTGGTGTTACTGATGACCTGACATCAAAGCTGGTATTACTGATGACCTGACATCAAAGCTGGTGTTACTGATGACCTGACATCAAAGATGGTGTTACTGATGACCTGACATCAAAGCTGGTGTTACTGATGACCTGACATCAAAGATGGTGTTACTGATGATTTGACATCAAAGCTGGTGTTACTGATGACCTGACATCAAAGATGGTGTTACTGATGACCTGACATCAAAGCTGGTATTACTGATGACCTGACATCAAAGCTGGTGTTACTGATGACCTGACATCAAAGATGGTGTTACTGATGATTTGACATCAAAGCTGGTGTTACTGATGACCTGACATCAAACATGGTGTTACTAATGATTTGACATCAAAGCTGGTATTACTGATGACCTGACATCAAAGCTGGTGTTACTGATGACCTGACATCAAAGATGGTATTACTGATGACCTGACATCAAAGCTGGTGTTACTGATGACCTGACATCAAAGATGGTGTTACTGATGACCTGACATCAATGCTGGTATTACTGATGACCTGACATCAAAGCTACTATTATTGATGACCTGACATTAAAGATGGTGTTACTGATGACCTGACATCAAAGCTGGTATTACTGATGACCTGACATCAAAGCTGGTGTTACTGATGACCTGACATCAAAGATGGTGTTACTGATGATTTGACATCAAAGCTGGTGTTACTGATGACCTGACATCAAAGATGGTGTTACTGATGATTTGACATCAAAGCTGGTATTACTGATGACCTGACATCAAAGCTGGTGTTACTGATGACCTGACATCAAAGATGGTATTACTGATGACCTGACATCAAAGCTGGTGTTACTGATGACCTGACATCAAAGATGGTGTTACTGATGATTTGACATCAAAGCTGGTATTACAGATGACCTGACATCAAAGCTGGTGTTACTGATGACCTGACATCAAAGCTGGTGTTACTGATGACCTGACATCAATGCTGGTATTACTGATGACCTGACATCAAAGCTACTATTATTGATGACCTGACATTAAAGCTACTATTATTAATTACCTTACGTCAGAGCTACTATTACTGATGACCTGACATCAAAGCTATTATTGATGACCTCTCTGACATCAAAGCTACTATTATTGATGATATGGCATCAAAGCTGGTATTACTGATGACCTGACATCAAAGCTACTATTATTAATGACGTGAAGTCAAAGCTACTATTATTGATGGCCTCTTTGACATCGGCGGTAATATCAACGTAATCAATGATGCCAGATTCGCTAGTAGCTATTTTTAACTATTTATTTCGGGCCGCTGACGTCACTCCGACGAGACGGGAGAGAGAGAGAGAGAGAGAGAGAGAGAGAGAGAGAGAGAGAGAGAGAGAGAGAGAGAGAGAGAGAGAGAGAGAGAGAGAGAGAGAGAGTACTTACACATAGTGGTACACATGTCACTCACTTAAACACCTGACAATCACCACAACTGCTAAACAACAACCACAATAACACCCACAACAACAACAACCACAACAACCACAGCCACAACCACAAAATAAACCCAAGACTACATTTCGACTCCTCCCGGACCATCATCAGGTCCAGGAGCCGAAACCACAAAGACAGCCGGAGAGATCAAATGGAGTTAAGGAGAGAACATATGCTGAGGACCTGACAGAGGATAGCACCAACAGAAACAAGGTCAGAGTTACCATTTAGGTCAGTTCAGGGTGATTACCACTCAGATAACCTCACACCTGTTAACCCAGCTGCGAGACTGAACCTGCTTAAGAAAAGGTAAGCTTACACCTGTCCATGGGTTTATGTACACCTCTGTATGCGGGACCTGTGACTAGACCCTTGTAACCACACAGGTGACTACTGTTCATCCAGTGGAAAATTTACATCTGTTGATACCAGGTGAAGTTACACCTGTCCACTGGTGAATATACATCTGTCCACTAGTGAATTTACAACTGTCTATGGGGAGATGAGCAGATATTGCTGCACAGGTGAGTTTACAGCTGTTGCTGCACAGGTGAGGGGGAGGGGGAGAGGGGAGGGTGCGGGGGGAACAAGCCCTCAGATGCAGACTCTTCCCCCTCTACGTGCAGTCATCACCATGGTAACGTACTGTGTGAGGGGGAAGGTGGGGGAGTAGGTAAGGAAGTAGGTGAGGGAGTATCTGGGGAGTAGGCGAGGAAGTAGGTGAGGGAGTAGGTGAGGAAGTAGGTGAGGGAGTAGGTGGGGGAGTAGGTGAGGAAGTAGGTGAGGGAGTATCTGGGGAGTAGGCGAGGAAGTAGGTGAGGGAGTAGGTGAGGAAGTAGGTGAGGGAGTATCTGGGGAGTAGGCGAGGAAGTAGGTGAGGGAGTATCTGGGGATTAGGCGAGGAAGTAGGTGAGGGAGTAGGTGAGGAAGTAGGTGAGGGAGTAGGTGGGGGAGTAGGTGAGGAAATAGGTGAGGAAGTAGGTGAGGGAGTAGGTGGGAGAGCAGGCGAGGAAGTAGGTAAGGGAGTAGGTGGACTAGGTGAGGAAGAAAGCGAGGGAGTAGGTGGGGAGTAGGTGAAGAAAGGTGAGGGAGGTGAGTGAGGGAGTAGGTGAGTGAATATTTGAGAGAGTAGGCGAGTGAGGGAGTAGGTGAGTGAGGGAGCAGGTGAGAGAGCAGGTAAGTAGGTGAGTGACGGAGTAGGTGAGTATGTGAAAGAGTAGGTGAGTGAGAGAGTAGGTGAGTGAAGGAGTAGGTGAGTGAGGGAGAAGGTGAGTGAAGGAGTAGGTGAGTGAAGGAGTAGGTGAGTATGTGAGGGAGTAGGTGAGTGAAGGAGTAGGTGAGTGAGAGAGTATGTGAGTGAAGGAGTAGGTGAGTGAGGGAGTAGGTGAATGAAGGAGTAGGTGAGTGAAGGAGTAGGTGAGTGAGGGAGGTGAGTGAGGGAGTAGGTGAGTGAGAGAGTAGGTGAGTGAGGGAGTAGGTGAGTGAGGGAGTAGGTGAGTGAGGGAGAAGGTGAGTGAGGGAGTAGGTGAGTGAAAGAGGAAGTGAGGGAGTAGGTGAGTGAAGGAGGTGAGGGAGTAGGTGAGTAAGGAAGTAGGTGAGTGAAGGACTAGGTAAGTGAGGGAGTAGGTGAGTGAGTAGGTGAGTGAGTAGGCGAGGGAGTAGGCCAGGGAGTGTGTGAGGGAGTAGGTGAGTGAGTAGGCGAGGGAGTAGGCGAGGGAGTATGTGAGGGAGTAGGTGAGTGAAGGTGAGGGAGCAGGTGAGTGAAGTAGGTGAGTGAGGAAGTAGGTGAGTGAGTAGGCGAGGGAGTATGTGAGGGAGTAGGTGAGTAAAAGTGATGGAGTAGGTGAGTGAGGGAGCAGGTGAGGGAGTAAGGGAGTAGGTGAGGTAGTAGGTGAGGAAGTAGGTGAGGGAGTAGGCGAGGGAGTAGGTGAGGGAGTAGGCGAGGGAGTAGGTGAAGGAGTAGGTGAGGGAGTAATAGAGTAGGTGAGGGAGTAGGCGAGGGAGTAGGCGAGGGAGTAGGCGAGGGAGTAGGTGAGGGACAAGGTGAGGGAGTAGGTGAGGGAGTAGGTGAGGGAGTAGGCGAGGGAATAGGTAAGGAAGTAGGTGAGGGAGTAGGCGAGGGAGTAGGCGAGGGGGTAGGTAAGGGAGTAGGCGAGTAGGTGAGGGAGGTGAGTGGGTAGGCGAGGGAGTAGGTGAGGGAGTAGGCGAGGGAGTAGGTAAGGGAGTAGGTGAGGGAATAGGCGAGAGAGTAGGTAAGGGAGTAGGCGAGGGAGTAGGTGAGTGAAGGAGTGAGTATGTGAGCGAGTAGGTGAGTATGTGAGGGAGTAGGTGAGTATGTGAGCGAGTAGGTGAGTATGTGAGGGAGTAGGTGAGTATGTGAGGGAGTAGGTGAGTATGTGAGGGAGTAGGTGAGTATGTGAGGGAGTAGGTGAGTGACGGAGTAGGTGAGTGAGAGAGTAGGTGAGTGAAGGAGTAGGTGAGTGAGGGAGTAGGTGAGTGAAGGAGTAGGTGAGTGAAGGAGTAGGTGAGTGAGGGAGTAGGTGAATGAAGGAGTAGGTGAGTGAGGGAGTAGGTGAGTGAAGGAGTAGGTGAGTGAGGGAGTAGGTGAGTGAGGGAGTAGGTGAGTGAAAGAGGAGGTGAGGGAGTAGGTGAGTGAAGGAGGTGAGGGAGTAGATGAGTAGGCGAGGGAGTAGGCGAGGGAGTATGTGAGGGAGTAGGTGAGTGAGGGAGTAGGTGAGTGAGTAGGTGAGTGAGTAGGCGAGGGAGTAGGCAAGGGAGTGTGTGAGGGAGTAGGTGAGTGAGGGAGTAGGTGAGTGAAGGAGTAGGTAAGTGAGGGAGTAGGTGAGTGAGTAGGTGAGTGAGTAGGCGAGGGAGTATGTGAGAGAGAAGGTGAGGGAGTAGGCGAGGGAGTAGGTGAGGGAGTAGGCGAGGGAGTAGGTGAGGGAGTAGGTGAGGGAGTAGGCGAGGGAGTAGGCAAGGGAGTATGCGAGTAGGTGAGGGAGTAGGTGAGTGAGTAGGCGAGGGAGTAGGTGAGGGAGTAGGCGAGGGAGTAGGTAAGGAAGTAGGTGAGGGAGTAGGCGAGGGAGTAGGTAAGGGAGTAGGCGAGGGAGTAGGTAAGGAAGTAGGCGAGGGAGTAGGTGAGGGAGTACGCGAGGGAGTGAGGGAATAGGCGAGGGGGTAGGTGAGGGAGTAGGCGAGGTAGTAGGTGAGGGAGTAGGTGAGGGAGTTGGCGAGGGAGTAGGTGAGGGAGTAGGCGTGGGAGTAGGCGAGGGAGTAGGCGAGGGAGTAGGCGAGGGAGTAGGTAAGGGAGTAGGCGAGGGAGTAGGTAAGGGAGTAGGCGAGGGAGTAGGTAAGGGAGTAGGTAAGGGAGTAGGCGAGGGAGTAGGCGAGGGAGTAGGCGAGGGAGTAGGCGAGGGAGTAGGCGAGGGAGTAGGTAAGGGAGTAGGCGAGGGAGTAGGTAAGGGAGTAGGCGAGGGAGTAGGCGAGGGAGTAGGCGAGGGAGTAGGCGAGGGAGTAGGCGACGGAGTAGGCGAGGGAGTAGGTAAGGGAGTAGGCGAGGGAGTAGGTAAGGGAGTAGGCGAGGGAGTAGGCGAGGGAGTAGGCGAGGGAGTAGGCATGACTTTTACTGTACAGTTTAATTATAATTCCCAAAACCTTAAAGTTTAACAACGCTAAACCTCTAAGACAAGTAGACTGGGACAAGATTGAGAACATTTCGCTCACGTATGAACTCGTTTCGCTCACTCCTGTGCGAAATATCTCAAATAAAGGCTTACTTTTCCTTTTATACTTTACAACCTTCGGTTAACTGGACCAGGATTTTCAGAAGATTTTTTTTTAATTCTGTTATTTAACATGCAAATTTATTAAAAATAATTCTAATAGTTGATTATTTTACACTTCACAATCCATCGGTCAATCCTTCCGTCAATCTATCAGTCAATCTATCAGTCAATCCATCCGTCAATCCACCTGTCAGTCTATCAGTCAATCCATCAGTCAATCCATCTGTCAATCTATCAGTCAATCCATCCGTCAATCCATATGTCAGTCTATCAGTCAATCCATCCGTCAATCCATGTCTATCAGTCAATCCATCCGTCAATCCATCTGTCAATCTATCAGTCAGTCCATCCGTCAATCATCTGTCAATCTATCAGTCAATCTATTAGTCAATCCATCCCTCAATCCATCAGTCAATTCATCCGTCAATCCATCTGTCAATGTATCAGTCAATCCATCCGCCAACCCATCCGTCAACAGTCTCCCACCAGCCATAAGGGGAATTACTGATAGACCCCTGGTTGTCTTCAAGAGGGAGCTGGACAGATACCTAAAGTCAGTGCCGGATCATCCGGACTGTGGTTCGTACGCTGGACTACGTGCAACCAGCAGTAACATCCTGGTTGATAAGGCCCTGATCCAACGGGAGGCCTGGTCATGGACCGGGCCGCGGGGGCGTTGATCCCCGGAATACCCTCAGTATAGGTGGAGCCCCTGACGGCGTCTACCTATCGTGGTCCAAGGCTTACTATTCCCTGCCATCTTCTGACTATCGTGGTCCAAGGCTTACTATCCCTTGACATCGTCTGCCTATTGGGGTCCAAGGCTTACTATCCCCTAACATCGTCTGCCTACCATAGTCCAACATTTACTGTTCCCCTGACAGCGTATGTCTACTGTAGTCCAAGAATTATTATCCCCTGACATCTTCACTTCCTTGCTTCGAGTGGTCCATCTCCTTGATGGACCGGCTAACGTCCTCCGGTTCACCCACTCCCTCACTCAGCCATTCAGAATACCGTGACGTCACGGGTCATACCTGATGGCCTACGTCATACCACTCAATCTCCAACCAGTGGCCGTAGACCACTTGTATTATCCAGGCCACCGTCGTCTGGAGATCCTGGTCAGTGGCAACAACTTGAAGACTTTATACTCTCTCCTCCGCGCGGGTAAACATGAATATTTTACCGCGAAAACTCTGTGCGCCCATTGGCTGAATATTTGAGCGGGAACACGCAGCCCGGTCACCGCTGGCCGATGATTGGCTGAATATTAGAGCGGGGAAAACGCCGGCCGCTCATTGGGCGGCGCGGTTGCTACGCCCGCCAAAAGTCCCCGGGAACTGGAAGTAGCCAATCACAGGGCGAAACGGTGGCTTGTAAATCATTTAAGCGACACGTTACGGCCCCCCGGATGCTAGTGTCCGCCTCTCTCTATTTCAGGAGATGAATGATTGAGTGAGGAACTCACGCACGTGGTGAGGGAGGAGGTGAAGGTCAGGGAGCTGGGGGTCAACCTGTCACATACACGTAACTTACCACAGTATAGTGCCGGACATCATCATGATGATTATAATAATTATAATAATGATAATAATCATAATAACAATAATAATAAGAACAACAATAATAATGATGGTTCTTGGTAGACACATGGAGGGTTTAAAGACCTTACAGAGGAAGACAGTAAAGGAAGGCAGTGAAGGAAGGCAGTGAAGGAAGACAGTGAAGGAAGACTGAAGGAAGGCAGTGTCCATCTACTTGTCACTTGACAAGTTGTACATGACTGTTATACAACACCAACAAGATGAACAACTGTACACATGTGCAACATCTGGGTATCTCTGCTTGTAGACGTCGCGGCAACCACTGACTTTAGGTCCTCCAACCTGCACTGATAAAGTCACTGGAGGGCGAAGAGTCTACAAATATAGCTACCCAGACGCTTCACCTGTGTCTTCACATTATCACTTTACGAGGGATAAATCTCGTACGCAAATTGTTGTATGAACGCAACTGCGTAATGATCATACGTCTATATAATGACGGGGTGACTGAGCTCTGGAGGAGAATACATAAATTCAGGGATACCTAAGTCAGGTAATTACTTATAGGTTAAGTTCAAGGATACCTAAGTTAGGCAACTACTTATAGGGGATACCTAGGTCAGGGATACCTAGGCCAGGCAACAACTCACCCACTGTGACCCACCACCCACCAACCGTGACCCACCATCCACCAACTATGACATACTACCCACCCACCGTGACCCACCACTCACCCACCGCGACACACCACTCACCCATCGTGACCCACCACCAACCCACCGTGACCCACCACCCATCCATCCACCCACAGTGACCAACCACCTACCCACCGTGACCCTCCAGTCACCCACCGTGACCCCCCAGTCACCCACCGTGACTTACCACTCACCCACCGTGACCCACCACCCACCGACCGTGACCCACCACCCACCCACCGTGACCCATCCACCCACCGTGACCCACCACCTACCCATAGTGACATACCATTCACCCACCTTGACCCACACCCACCCACC
This sequence comes from Cherax quadricarinatus, assembly GCF_038502225.1. Classification (NCBI taxonomy): domain Eukaryota; kingdom Metazoa; phylum Arthropoda; class Malacostraca; order Decapoda; family Parastacidae; genus Cherax; species Cherax quadricarinatus. The sequence goes on from NC_091369.1 coordinate 8,840,892, forward strand.
TTGACCCATACCGACCCACCTTGACCCACCATCCACCCACCGTGACCCACCACCCATCCATCGTGACCCACCACACACCCACCGTGACCCACCACCCACCCACCGTGACCCACCACCCACCCACCGTGACCCATCCACCCACCGTGACCCACCACCCACCCACCGTGACCCACTACCCACCCACCATGACCCACCACCCACCCATAGTGACATACCATTCACCCACCTTGACCCACATCCACCCACCGTGACCCACCATCCACCCACCGTGACCCACCACCCACCCACCATGACCCACCACCCACCATGACCCACCACCCACCCACCGTGAAACACCACCCACCCACCGTGACCCACCACCCACCCACAGTGACATACCACTCACCCACCGTGACCCACATCCACCAACCGTGACCCACCACCCACCCACCGTGACTCACCACCCACCCACCGTGACCCACTACCCACCCACAGTGACATACCACTCACCCACCGTGACCCACACCCACCCACCGTGACCCGCCATCCACCCACCGTGACCCACCACGCACCCATCGTGACCCACCACCCACCCATCGTGACCCACCACCCACCCACAGTGACATACCACTCACCCACCGTGATCCACATCCACCAACCGTGACCCACCACCCACCCACCGTGACCCACCACCCACCCACCGTGACCCACTACCCACCTACAGTGACATACCACTAACCCACCGTGACCCACACCCACCCACCGTGACCCGCCATCCACCCACCGTGACCCACCACGCACCCATCGTGACCCACCACCCACCCATCGTGACCCACCACCCAACCACCGTGACCCACCACCCACCCATCGTGACCCACAACCCACCCACAGTGACATACCACTCACCCACCGTGTCCCACCACCCACCCACCGTGACCCACCACCCACCCACAGTGACATACCACTCACCCACCGTGACCCACCACCCACCCACCGTGACCCACCACCCACCCACAGTGACATACCACTCACCCACCGTGACCCACCACCCACCCACCGTGACCCACCACCCACCCACTGTGACCCACACCCACCCCCCATGACCCACCGTGACCCACCACCCACCCACCGTGACCCACCACCCACCCACAGTGACATACCACTCACCCACCGTGACCCACCACCCACCCACCGTGACCCACCACCCACCCACCGTGACCCACCACCCACCCACCTTGACCCACCACCCACCCACCGTGACCCACCACCCACCCACCATGACCCACCACCCACCCACCGTGACCCACCACCCACCCACCATGACCCACCACCCACCCACCGTGACCCACCACCCACCCACCATGACCCACCACCCACCCACCGTGAACCTTGACATACCCACTGTGACCTTCCACCCACCCAGAGTGTAACACGGATGTATGAGAATTATTCAAACCCTGACCTGGATGAATACTACAGTGTAGTGTGTGTGTGTGTGTGTGTGTGTGTGTGTGTGTGTGTGTGTGTGTGTGTGTGTGTGTGTGTGTGTGTGTGTGTGTGTGTGTGTGTGTGTGTGTGTGTGTGTGTGTGTGTGTATGTATGTATTTAGAATTCACAGAACAGGCGAAATATTCAGACACTAATCTCTGGTTGAAGGAGACTCGAACCTACAAACCTTGGGACAAGGTACGCAGTGCCCTAACCACCGTACCACACACCTTGGCGTCCAGCCAACTCTAGACGTTTTGATGCAGACGGTCGGTGCACGCAGGGCATGAGATGAAATAACTAACACCGCCTGCCTGAATGCTGGCTACCTTGGTTCAGTGGTTAGGGCACTGCGTACCTTGTCCTAAGGTTTGTAGGTTGAGTCTCCTTCGACCAGAGATTAGTATATATATAAATATATATATATATGTATATATGTATACATATATATATAAATATATATATATATATATATATATATATATATATATATATATTGGGTTCCAGACTCATCGACACCACCAGGGACCCAAGGGCAGCCACTTTCATGTTCCAGCGCCTCAGCGTCGCCATCCAGAGGGGAAATGCTTGCTGCATACTTGGCTCACGTCCAGCCTCGGAGGAGCTGGAGGAAATTCATCATCTTTGATACATTGTGCCATTGTATTCATGTTTATGTTTTTTTCTGTAAATGTATTTTGTTTATTAATAAATGTTCACATAGAATAAAACATATATAGGGGTGGTAGGAGAAGAAAATATTCAAACAGCTCCGGGGAGAACCTTGAGTTTTCTCTGAGGTACGTTTATTGTCTTCTCTGAGGATGAGGGTCCCCATTCCAGCTATAGAGGTGGTACTTCCCTATATATTTATATATATATATATATATATATATATATATATATATATATATATATATATATATCGAGCTAGAACGTTCCCCCGAACTAATCTGCTCGGACTTTGTACTTATTTATGCAAAACTGCAAGCTCCTGAGGATGTGTTGATTGCAACACGAAAGGCCTAGAGTATTGTACTTCCCATCTCCAGGCTCAAGTCCGGCCTGCCGGTTTCCATGAATCCCTTCATAAATGTTACCTTGCTTACACTCCAACAGCACGTCAAGTCCTAAAAACCATTTGTCTCCATTAGCTCCTATCTAACATGTTCACGCATGCTTGCTGGAAGTCCAAGCCCCTCGCACACAAAACCTCCTTTACCCCCTCTCTCCAGCCTTGCCTAGGCCGACCCCTACCCCGCCTTCCCTCAACTACCGATTTATAAACTCGAAGTCATTCTATTTCCTTCCACCTCTCTACATGTCCAAACCACCTCACCCCTCCTCAGCCCTCTGGATAATAGTTTTGGTAATCCCACAACTTCTCCTAATTTCCAAACTACGAATTCTTTGGAATATATTCACACCACACATTGCCCTCAGACATAACATCTCCACTGCCTCCAGCCTTCTCCTTGTTGCAACATTTACCACCCATGTTTCACACCCATATAAGAGCATTGGAATAACTATACTCTCATACATTCCCCTCTTTGCTTCCATGGACAAAGTTCTTTGTTTCCCCAGACTCCTAAGTGCACCACTCACGCTTTTCCCCTCATCATTTCTATGATTCACCTCATCATCCATAGACCCATCTGCTGACACGTCCGGGACTCATCTGCTGACACGTCCGGGACCCATCTGCTGACACGTCCGGGACTCATCTGCTGACACGTCCGGGACTCATCTGCTGACACGTCCGGGACTCATCTGCTGACACGTCCGGGACTCATCTGCTGACACGTCCGGGACCCATCTGCTGACACGTCCGGGACTCATCTGCTGACACGTCCGGGACTCATCTGCTGACACGTCCGGGACTCATCTGCTGACACGTCCGGGACTCATCTGCTGACACGTCCGGGACTCATCTGCTGACAATATATGAAGCCTCCTTTCGGTAAGCAGAAGACTTGAATGACTTTTTTGTACTCACATAATTATGTACCACACTGGTTTAGGTGAGGCCGCAGAACCTTCTACAATTATGTAAATAAGCTTAGGCCATTTAAAGACCACCTAAGCCATTTAAAATATCAGTTAAGCCATTTAAAAACATATTGACCAATTAAAAGACTACCTAATCATTTAAAAGACCATCTACGTCATTTAAAATACCTAGTTCATTAAAAAAGATTTCTAGACCTTTAAAGACCTTATTGGCCATTTAAAAACCTAGCTCATTCAAAAGACCTAGCTCTTAGCTCGTTTAAAAGACCTTTTAAGACATTTAAAATCCCCCTAGGCTATTTAAAATATCTATGTAATTTAAAATAATTCGACCACTTAAAGACCTAGGTAATTTAAGGAACCCTACGCCATTTAAAAGACCACCATTTAAATTACTTTCTATACTATATAAAAGAACATTTAGGCCATTTAAAGACTAGCTTATTTTCAGACAGGGTCTAGGCCATTTAGAAAGACCACTTACGTCATTTAAAGACCATCTTGGTTATTAAAAGATTATATAGGCCATTTAAAAGACCCTCAGGCCATTTAAAAACCAATTGAACCATGAAAGACTAACCTGGACCATGAAAAAACAACCTGGACCATGAAATAATCTTGGCCATAAAAGAACAACCTTGGCCATAAAAGAACAACCTTAGCCATAAAAGAACCTTGGCCATTAAAGAACAACCTTGGCCATAAAAGAACCTTGGCCATTAAAGAACAACCTTGGCCATAAAAGAACCTTGGCCATTAAAGAACAAACTTGGTCACAAAAGAACCTTGGCCATTAAAGAACAACCTTGGCCATGAAAGAACGGCCTTGGCCATGAAAGAACAACCTTTGCCATGAAAGAACGACCTTGGCCATGAAAGAACAACCTTGGCCATGAAAGAACAACCTTGGCCATGAATGAACAACCTTGGACACGAAAGAACGACCTTGGCCATGAAAGAACAACCTTGGCCATGAATGAACAACCTTGGACACGAAAGAACGACCTTGGCCATGAAAGAACAACCTTTGCCATGAAAAAACGACCTTGGCCATAAAAGAACAACCTTGGCCATGAAAGAACAACCTTGGCCATGAAAGAACGATCTTGGCCATGAAAGACCAACCTTTGCCATGAAACACCTGTGATGTGCCGCAGTGGCCATGCGCGAACACACGCACAGAACTCAGGAACGCACGCACATGAACACGCACGCATACGAACACACTCTCTCTCAGTGACGTCACGGGCGACCAATCAATGAAGGTGTGACGTAAGCAAGGTATTCTCCAAACCTTCCCTACGATCGACCCTTCTTAAAGAATGAGTTTCTTAAGAGTGCTCTCACAAGAAGGTGCTGGTCGTCTTGGGTCTCCCCACGTCACACCTGGGGGAGGTAATTAACACCTGCGTCAGGCGGTACACCTGCGCTTCAGCTCCTCTGGCAACCACCTGTCTTTTCCCTGATGTCAACAAAGCCGCCAGCTTCCAACACTGGACTGAGGACACTGGAACGCCTATGTATGGCTCATAGCAGTCCTGGAATGCTTAATTAGAGCTCATAGTGGCCCTATAACGCATATGTATTGCTATTAGCAGCCCTGGAACGCTTATTTAGATCTCATAGTGGCCCTGGAATGCATAGGTATTGCTCATAGTGGCCCTGGAATGCATAGGTATTGCTCATAGTGGCCCTGGAACGCTAGTCTGTCTTCCTGAATCGCATATGAAGGGCTGACAGTGGTCCTGAAACGCTTGTGTGTCTTCCTGGAACACACATGGAGGGCCCACAGTGGTCCTGGAATGCTTATTTAGAGCTCATGGCCGTGGAACGCATATTTAAGGCTCATAGTGGCCCTGGAACGCATATATAAGGCTCTTAATAGCCCTGGAACGCATATGGAGAGTTTATAGTGCCTTGATGGTCGTTTTAAAAGGCACATGGTCTTCCTAGAATGCCTATGGTAGACTGATAGTAGACCTGAAAAGAATATGATGGCTGATAGAGGCCCTAGAGCATGTTTGTCTTCCTGGAACTCATATAGAAGGCTCATAGTGGCCTAGGGGTCATTTTAAAGGCATATGGCCTTCCTGGAACATCTATGGTAAACTGACAGTAGACATGGAAAGATATGATGGCTGTTAATGGCCCTGGAACGAATACTGTTCTTCCTGGAATACACATGGCTGACTAACAGTGGTCTTGGAGGGCATAGTGTCTCTCTGGAATGCTCCTGGTCGACCCACAGTGGTCATGGAATGTATAGTTATCTTTCTGGAACAGATATGGAATGCTTATAGTAAACCTGGAAGGCAAACTTATCTTCCTGGAAGGCATGAGTTAAACTGGTAGTAGACCTGAGAAGCATATGGAGAGTTAACAGATGTTTTTAGCACATTTGTCTTCCTGAAATGCATATAGCGGATTAGTGAGGTACCTGGAACGAATATTGTGGACTAAAGACGGACATGGAATGCATAATATGGACTAACGAGGGGCCTGGAACACACTGTGGAGTAGTGAGGGGCCTGGAACGCATATTGTGGAGTAACGCGGGGCCTGAAATGCGTAATGTAGACTAGTGAGTGGCATGGTACGCATATGGTGGACTAAGGATGGGCCTGGAACGCATACTATGGACGAACGATTTGCAGCAGGAATCTAGTTTTAGTGATAATACATTAGCTGTATATTGTGGGTTTATACGTGAGACTATCAGAGCACTGTCGTCTGCATACAACAGAAGCTTACACTTGACACTGACAATGATGGCCATGTCATTCATATAACAAAAATAGCAATGGACCCAGAATATCTTTATGAACGAGAGTCCTGGAATGCATATTGTGAACTAATGAATAGCTTGGAACGGATATTGCTGGATATTATTGATCCTGGAACGGATATTGTCTCTCTGGAAGACATACGACTGGCTGATCGTCGTTCTGAAAGACATATGGTGATCCCGGTATGCATGTAGCAAATTAACAGTGGTGTTAAGTGCATTGTTGTCTTCCCGGATCACGTACTGGACTCCTTTGCCTCTTTGATTTTTAATTTTTGCTTTTGGTGTGATGGACCTACCTTCTTACTATTGTTCTTTCCTGCTTTTTTTAAATACGTAACCCTAATGAAAATAAATGCAAAGGGCCCAAGACTTTTTATCACTCTCCCATCATGCATAAGGGGTATTAGCATCATGCATAAGGGATATTCAAGAATGAACTTAAGTTCCTCAAGTTAGCTCCTGATCAGCCAGGCTGACTGATGGTTACGTTGAACTGCGTGAAGGCCAGCACCTAGCTGAGTATGCTATCCATCAGAAGGCCTGGTCTGGGACCGGGGAGCGGGGGAGCCGACCCCCGAGTCATTTTCAGCTAAGCTTCAGTTGTGGGAGGGACCCTCCTTTTTTTGGGGGGGGGGGGTGAGTCTTTTTTGTCTTAGGAAGACACGTCTATTTTTGAAGACTTTAGTCTAGGGTCTGGAAGACAGTATTAGTGATCCTGCAACACAGTGTGGTCTAGAGTCTGGTAGACACTACTGGTGGTCCTGCAACACAGTGTGGTCTAGGGTCTGGTAGACACTACTGGTGGTCCTGCAACACAGTGTGGTCTAGAGTCTGGTAGACACTACTGGTGGTCCTGCAACACAGTGTGGTCTAGGGTCTGGGGGGTCCTGCAACACAGGGGGTCTAGAGTTGGTGACACTACTGGTGGTCCTGCAACAAGGGGGGTTTTGGGGGTCCGGAGACCACTGGGGTCCCGCAACACATGTGGTCTAGAGTCTGGGACACACTTTTCCCAAAACAGTGTGGTGGGGGCTGGGGCATATGGTGGTCCCAACACAGTGGCTGGGTTTGAGCACTGGGGGTCTAAACAGGGGGTCTGAATTGGGAGAACTATTGGTCCTGCCCTTTTGGTCTAAATCTAGACACTACTGGGGTCCTGAACACAGTGACCGAGGGGCCGACAGTGACAGGGGCCGGGGCGGGGCCGAGGGTCCACGTGAGGGGGCCACGTGACCGAGGGTCCGACAGTGACTGAGGGTCCGACGGATGAGGGGGCCGACGGGCAGGGGCCGACGGGCGGGGGGCCGACGGAGGGTCCGACAGTGACCGAGGGTCCGACGGACCGAGGTCCCACAGACCGAGGGGCCGACGTGCGAGGGGCCGACAGGACCGAGGGGCCGACGTGACCGGGGTCCGACAGGACCGATGGTCTGACGTGACCGAGGGTCCGGACCGAGGTCCCACGTGACCGGGGGCCGACACGAGGTCCACGGACCGAGGTCCGACGGACGAGGGGCCGAAGTGACTGAGGGGCCGACAGGACCAGGGTCGACGGGCGGGGGGCCGAAGGACCCAGGGTCCAAGGACCGGGGGTCCGACGGACTGAGGGGGCCCACGACCGGGGGCGACGTGACCGAGGGGCGACGGGGGTGAGGTCCAAGACCGGGGGCCGGAATACCCAGGGTCCGAATACCGAGGGTCCCACTGACTGCGGGCCGGGGGTGAGAGGGGCCCAGTGACCCCAGGGGCCGACGTGACCAGGTGATGATGCGGGTCCGACAGTGACTGAGGGTCCGACAGTGACCGAGGGTCCGACAGTGACTGAGGGTCCGACAGTGACCGAGGGTCCGACAGTGACCGAGGGTCCGACAGTGACCGAGGGTCCGACAGTGACCGAGGGTCCGACAGTGACCGAGGAAGTGACCGAGGTCCGGGGGTTTTTCGACTCCTTTTTGAACCTACGGCGGGCGATTTCTGAGGTCCAAAACCCCTTACCGACCCACTACCGATCAAAACGAGATTACCACCCTTTTTCCCCCCAAATTTCCCCCGCCCGTTTTGGGGAAACCTGGACGGTCCGACGGGGAGTTAAAAACCTGGGCGGTCCCATATGGGCCAGCAACACCCGGGCGGTCCGATATGGACCCCAGCAACACCGGATAGTCCGAAGGACACTTCCACCGATCCGATATGGACTTTCCAAACCTGGGCGGGCCGATATGGACAATTAAACAGGACGGTCCCAATTGACAATTTTAAAAACTTGGGCGGTCCCACAAACAAACAGCAACACTTGGACGGTCCGACACACACAACAGCAACACCTGGACGGTCCGACACACACAACAGCAACACCTGGACGGTCCGACACACACAACAGCAACACCTGGACGGTCCCCAAAACACAAAAAACACCTGGGCGGTCCGCAACAAGTTAAACAACACGACGGTCCGCCAGACAACCCCCAACTCTGGACGACCAGAAAAACAACACAAAGAACACCCGGGGGTCCGACAACGCCCTCTGGATTTTGACCGCCGACCGGCGGACCCCCGCGCCGACCGGGTCGGGACGCGAAAGGCGCGGACGTCACGCCGTTCGTCGAGGATCCCACGCGGGTATTTAACCCCCGTGACGCCCCGTTATCCCTACAAATAAAACAAAATAGCAACAACAACAACGATATCCTCTTGCATCCTCACCAGGGGCATTTGAGAAAAGGAAAATAGGGAATTTGGGGGGTATTTGGGAATTATGGGATATCTGGGAATTATGGGTATCGAAAATTAGGGGAAACGAAATGGAATCTGAAAAATCGAATCTGGGGGAAATTTGTGGATATTAGGGGAATTTTTCTATCTGGAGAATTTTTTAATCTAGGGGAATTATGGGTATCAGAATTATGTAATCTAGGGGGAATTTGGATATCAGGGTTTGTGGAATTAGGTATGTGAACTGGGGGGGTTTTTGGATTCGGGAATTTTGAAAGGAAATTTAACGGGAATTATTGGGTATCTGGGGGAAAAATCTGATATCTAGGGGGTTTTGTATTCAGGGGGAAATTTTGTGGTATCGGGGGAATTTTCTATATCAGGGGGAATTTTTGGGGTATCAGGGGGAAATTTTGATTCAGGGGGAAATTTGTGGGAACGAATTATTGGGAAGAGGGAAAATTTGGGAAACGAGAATTATGTGGATATCTGGGGAATTATGTGGATATCTGGGGAATTATGTGGATATCTGGGGAATTATGTGGATATCTGGGGAATTATGTGGATATCTGGGGAATTATGTGGATATCTGGGGAATTATGTGGATATCTGGGGAATTATGTGGATATCTAGGGGAATTATGGGGGATATCTTAAAAATGTGGGTATCTGGGAATTATTGGGAAACCGGGGAATTTTGGGGGATATCTGGGGAATTATGTGGATATCTGGGGAATTATGTGGAAATTGGAAGGAAATTTGGATATCCGAGAATTATGTGGGTATCTGGGGGTTATTTGGGTATCTGGAAAATTTTGTGGGTATCAAAAAAGGAATTAGTAGAATCCAAAAAGGGAATTGTAAAAATCTAAAATTTTGTGGATATCGGGAATTTTGTGGGTAAATTGGGGAAATTAAAAGGGATATCTGGGAATAATGTTTTTAAAAAAATTTTGGGGTATCTGGGGGAAAATGTTGATATTTTGGGAGAATAATTTTTTGAAGTTGGGGGTGTTGTGATATTTGGGGGAAAAATGGTAAACCGGGGGAAAAATGTTATTTAAAAAAAATGTGGATATCTGGGGGAAAAATGTTTAATCTGGGGGTAATGTTTATAGTTGGGGGAAAAAGGATATCTGGGAAAATGTTGATAACGGGAAAAATTTTTGGGAAAAAAATGGTTTATAAACTGGTAATAATGTTGATATCTGGGGGAATAATGTTGATATCTGGGGGAATAATGTTATTTGGGGAAATAATGTTGATATCTGGGGGAATAATGTTGATATCTGGGAGAATAATGTTGATATCTGGGGGAATAATGTTGATATCTGGGGGAATAATGTTGATATCTGGGGAAAAAAATTGATATCTGGGAAAAAAAGTTATCCGGGGGGAAAAATGTTTTGGGTATCCGGGGAAAATGTTGATATCTGGGGGAATAATGTTGATATCTGGGGGAATAATGTTGATATCTGGAAACGAACATGAGATATGGAAGCAATAATTTCACCCATCTGTTTTAACCCCCCGAAAAACAGACGGGGCCCCCCATTTTACCACCACCGTTACCACCACCACTGGGTACCACCACCACCATTTCTCCCAAACCCCCACCACCACTGCTTCCACCACCACCACCACCACCACCGCCCACCACCCCCCACCACCACCATCACCACCACCACCACTGCTTCACCACCAAACACCAACCCCCACGTTTCCACCACCAACCACCACCCAGCACCACCAACCCCCACTACTGGGGTACCACCACCACCACCACGTTTCCACCACCACCACCCACTGTACCACCCACCACTGCTACCACCACCACCACCGCCACCACCCCCCACCACCACCACTGCTACTTACCACCAAAACTGTTTCCACCCCCCACCACCAAACCACCAAACTGGGTTTTTTTACAACCAAATGTTTCCACCACCACCAATTTTGATTTATTTATAATTAATTTTAGAGGAATTTAAATTACTTACAGGTCCTTCATAATCCTCACTTGACAGGTATGTTGAAGTCCCACCACCACCAATTACTATAATGGGGGGGGAATCATGTCAGCTGATATCTTTAAACCCCTAAATTTTTTACTCTTTTTATTGTTTTAAGTCCTTTAAATGTAAAAATCACAAAAAGCTTTTAAAATTCACTATTTTTTCACAGTGGTTGTTCTAAAAACATAAAAAATATATATAATAAAATAATATATATATATAATATATATATTAATATATATATATATATATATATATATATAAATATAGGGGAAAAATTTTTAGAACTGTAAGGGGGACCCATCTCAGAGAAAAGAAAAATTTTTTCGGGAAAAACCCCAAGATTCTCCTAAGCTGTTTGAGAATTTTCCTCCCACCCCTATTTTAGGTAAATTTTATTTAAAGAAAAAAAATTGACGAAACATCAAAAAAAAATATGAAAAAAGTAAAAAACATAGGAACTCAGAGCTAACCGAATATTTGTCCAGCCCTGCGGGGGGCCGGGCCCAGAAGCGCAGGCTTTTCCCTCCGGGACAAACACTAGCCTGAAAGAGGAAGCGGGTCGCCCTGTGGTCCTTTTTTTCATGATGATTTTTCACCCATTTTTGAGGAATTTTAACCAAACTTCCCCTAGCCCAAGGGGTCTGACCCTTTGGAATGAAGATAAAGGGGGGAAGGTCTTATTTTTTGGATTTTCGGGCCCCTGGGGCGGGCAGCCCCACCCCTTCCACTCAGAGTATGGGGGGGGTGTCTGCCAATGGCAGCACAGGTGTAGTCCCAGGAACTGCTTTCCACCTTTCCCGGGGTGCATGGGCCCCAGATGGATTCCCATCGCCCTTCGATTGGGGTTCCCGAGCTGGGCAAGGGGCCGGGCGAGGTTTTTTATTATGTCATTGATCTCCCAATGTCTGGAACTTCCTTCTGCTGTGACACGAGACTAGGAGCCCGAATTGACAGCTGCCCCCCCTGCCGCAAATACACCATGTTCGGTGAGGATGGGGGGCAGGCGAAGAGAACAAACCGAATGGCCGGGGTCGAGAGGGGGCCCCCAGGAGGAATTGGGAACCCCAAAGGAAACTCCTGAGGTGGTGCCTTCACGCCGGGAGAGGCTTTGTTCTTTCCTGGCATTGGATGTTTGTTGGGTTTTTTTCCAGATCGGTTTGCCCCGGGGGACTTTTTGTGCTTTTTGGGAGGAGCGGTCTACGAGGAGTCTGTTGTCCCCCCGAATTGCTGTTGTAAATGGGGTCTTGGCTCCCCAAGTCTCGCGCCGGGCACATCTTTTTTGACGACGGAAGCCAAACACGAAGACAGAGGGGAAAAAGCAACATGCGTTGTTTTACGCACCCATACCTCCCAGTCGCATGGGAGGGCCGACCCCATTGCCATCCCCGGGCAGGTTTCAGTCCCTTTTTGGATCTGGGCGCATTTTCATCGAGTGGGGTTGCAAAAGAGGGTGACACCCGGAAAGTCGGGCAAGAAACACCTTGTGAGGAGATACAGAGCACTGGGCATCAAGATCGCTTATTCTCTCCCTCCATTCTCAAAAATCATTCAATTTGTCCCCGAGGAAGACGATGGCCGGTGACCCAGGGTGCCCCCAAGAGGGTACTGTTGAGGGGGAGTTAAATTTGGGGAGGATTTTTTGACAGCATTGATTATTTCCGGTTTTGGGATGATTTACCTTAGGGGATTGAGGAGGCCCCGCCTTCCCCTGCACCAGGTGGTCCCCACGAGGGACTCTTCAGTACCGCCAGAGTGCCGTCCCAGGACCATATATTGAGCCACTGCGTAGGCGGGAAGTTTTTTCTTTTACTCCCGCAGAAGAGAAGGGGAAAGGGGTCCCCCCGCTAAACCCCCCCTCTGATGTTTAATTTCAGCCCCAAACAAAAAAATTTGGGGGTTTGTGGGGGTTTAAATGAAGGGAAAGAGATGGGGAACAAACCCCAAAAACACGGCAAAACAGCATCTCTCCTCACCATATTAAAGGATTTCTAAATCAATTTTGATATGGTTGTTTCTGGTGGTCCCAGGGCCCTTTGATGAGTGCATTTTCACCCGAGAGACCCCCCCCGTGGTGTGGCGGGGAGTGTGGCAGTTTAGGGAATGTTTCTCACGGGTTTGAAAGAAAGAAAAATTGCGCGTGACTACCCATTATAAAGGAACTATGGAAAGCACCCAAAGGGGCAAAAGGGGGCGGCCAACACCACATCAGATCCCAACTTAAACACCGAGCCGGCCCAACTTGAAGGTTTTTGCACAACCACCAACAAACTATTCACCCAAAAATTTTTTATTATTTGTCCAGTAATTAAATTTTTCCCCAAATTTCATTAATTATAAATGGATCAAATTTTATATAAACCAAAGGAAAATTCAAATATTGCAAAACTGTTTTTTGAAACAAGTTTCAATTATATTTGTGACATGGTTTTGCTTATAATTTTCAATTTTTAAAACTGTTTTAAAATTTACATGTTTTAAAGAGCTTTAATCTTGTCCATTTAAATGATATTTGTTGTTTTAAATTGAGATTTTTACCAGTTTGACGAAAATTTTTATCGAAAATTTAAAAGGAATTTTAAAGAAAATCCATCAGATTTTGGGGAATTTTACAAGTTTTTTTTACTGTATCAAGATTTTGAATACAATTTTAATATTAAAAAGCTTAAGAAGAGAAGGCATATCAACCAAGTTTTCATGGTGGGAGAACCAAATTTTTGTTGAATAATTTTTTCCTTTTTTGATGAAAAAGTTATTTTTGAATTTTAAAAGTTTTTAAAATTACATTTCTTGGATTTTAAATCATTACCTTTTTCAAAATTTTTGTTTTTTTCCCCATCTAGAACTCGGGGACTACAAATTGAAAGCTCCAAAAATTGTGAGCAGACAGTTTGACTCTCTTTTGATGGGGGAATAATAGAAAATAGGCGGTTTTTTGTAGGTTTTCAAATTTTTAAATTTAAAATTCATTATTCCCCTTAAAATTAAAAACTAGAAAAGGCAAGGGTTATTTTTTTCAAACCAACAGGAAGTTTATAGAAGGGCGCTATTTAATTTTCCGGAAAATTTTGGGGGGTATATCTACTTTTTGGGGATAAGACAAAAATATCATCAACATATCTGAACCATTTAGCCTATTAGGAGGATTTGTTAAATTTGTTTAAAAATTCCATGAAGGTTATAAAAAAGGGTGAAAGAGGTTTTCCCCATTATCCCCAAAATTTTGATTTAAAACATTTAAAAAAAATTTTACAAAACAAAGTTTAATGTTTAATGATAGTGGGAACTGGAATGGAAATCATATTTAACGAGTTCTTCAGATAAGAAATTAATAAATCATCAACAGGAACTTTCAAACAAGGAAGAAAAAAAACAACCATGAAAAACATTTGCCTAAAGGGATTTTAATTTATCACCGTCATGTTGTTTTTAAATTGTTAAAAATTTTTTCCAACAATCCTCAAAAATAAAACAAGCCATTTGGGATAATTTATAAAAACCCCCATGGACCCAAAATTGGTCTGACTGACCCCTGGTTTGTGTGTTTTTTTAGTCCATAAAAAGGGCAAAGAGGTTTAGTGGAAAAATTGGGGACAAATTTCATTTTTCCTTTCAGTAGAATTTTTATTGCTTTACTGAAATTGCTGAACGGTTTCTAGTTTTTTTTTTTGCATATTCTGAAATCACCTGTTTACGGATCAAATTTGCAAAAATATATATATATATATATCTATATATATATATATATATATATATATATAAAATATATATATATATATATATATATATATATATATATATATTTTATTTTATTTTATTATCACACTGGGATTCCACCAAGGCGGGGTCCCAAAAAAAAACTTTCACCACTTTCACCCATCACTTTTGCCAGAAGGGTGCTTTACACTCGTTTTAAACGCAACATTAACACTTTCCCAGAGTGCAGGCACTGTACTTCCAATTCCGGGACTAAGCCCGGCCTCCCGGTTTCTGAACCCCTTCATAAATGTTACTTTGACACCCAACAGCACGTCAAGTAAAAAAAACCATTTGTTCCATTCACTTATAAACACGTACGCATGCCTGCTGGAAGTCCAAGCCCCGCACAAAAAAACCTCCTTCACCCCCCCCCCAAACCTTTTCCTGGGCCCGCCCCCTACCCCCCCTTTCCTTCCCCCCAGACTGATACACCTGCCCCTGTTTGCCCTTTCTTTCTACATGTCCGGAACCACCCAAAAACCCCTTTCCCTCAGCCCCTCTGGACAACAGTTTTGAATCCCACACCCCTTAACTTAAACTACGAATTCTCTGCATTATTTTCACACCACACATTCCCCTTAGACATGACATTCCACTCCCTCCAGCCCTCCCGCTGCAACATTCATCACCCATGTTTTCCAATAAAGACCCGGGAAAACTATACCCCCATACTTTCCCCTTTTTTGCCCCCAAAGGAAAAGTTCTTTTCTACAGACCCAAAAGGGCACCACTACCCTTTTCCCCCTACCCCATGATTCACCCTCCATGACCCACCCGCGACAGTCCACCCCAAATATCTGAATACATTACCCCCCTCCATATTTTCCCCCCAAACCTTTTCCAATTTTTCATCACCAAATTTTTGTTACCCTCAAACTTACTTTTTCCTGTATTCATTTTTAATTTTTTCTTTTGCACCCCCCCAAATTCATCCACCAACTTCAAAATTTTTCGAACTCCAAAAACAGTGTCACAGCAAAGAGCAACTGTGAAACCCCATTTTATGTGATTTTTATCTTTTAACCCAGCCCTTCCAAGCCCCCGCATTTACTTCTTAAACCCCATCTATAAATATATTAAACAAACGGGGAATCACACATCCTTGTCTAAGGCTATTTTTACTGGGAAAAATTTTCTTTTACATACCTAACCTGAGCCTTACATCCTCGTAAAAAACCTTTACGCTTTCAGTAACCTACCTCCCAACCAACACCTGCAACATCTAATTGCCCACCCATCCACCCTTTAAGCCCTTTTTCCAAATTATAAATGCCACAAAGACCCCCTTTTGCCTTTTCTAAATACGTTCACTTTTTGTTTTTCTGTAAACACCTGGGCCACACCCCCCTACCTTCCTAAAGCCTCCTTTTTTCATCGCATCCTATTCTGTTTACTTTAATTTTTAAAATAACTTACCAAAACTTTACCAGGATACTCAAAAGACTTATCCCCTATAATTTTGTTTCTTTGTCCCTTTGCCTTTATACAGGGAAAATGCATGCCCCTGCCAACCCTGGTTTTTCCCTCTTCCTACATTTATTAAATAAACCAACCACTCCAAAACATATCCCCATTTTTTAACATTTTATCTTTATCCCATCAATCCCCGGGGCCTTTCCCCTTTATTTTCCACCGGGCCCCACGAACTTCCCCCCCACTACAACTGGCCCCCCCTCACCCCACAAGATGTTTTTCCTCCTGTCCTATACACGAAATCACAGCTTTCCCATCTTCATAAATTTAAAATTCCCCAAAATATTCTCCATCTTCCCAAACCCCAACCCATTTAATAACCTCCTCCTATTTTCAACTGACAAATCCATTTTTTCCAGGCTTCCTTAACTTGTTAATCTCATCCAAAACTTTTTTTTATTTTAAAAAATTTTTTGATAAATCTCACCCATTTTTCATTTGCTTCCTTTTTTGTTTTACCATTTTAACCCCCCTTTTTCTCCAAAACTTTTCCTTTCATCATTCTACTTTTTAAAACTTCTCAGCTAACTTTTTCCTTAACCCTTTTTTTTAACATCATTCAACCAATCGCCCCTTTCCCCCCCGCACCCATTTCCCGTAACACAAAATTTTGCGAACACTCTAACATACATTTTAAACCTACCCCATATTTTTTCGACCCCATTTCCATGCCCCAAGCCCATCTATCCTCCAATAGCTGTTTTTATCTTTCCCTAACTGCCTTCTTTTGTTTATAAACCTCACCTCTCTCTTCCTGATGCTTTATTTTCCTTGTATCCCATCACCTTTACCTAGTGTAGTAAAGAAAGTGATCTGATATATCTGTGGCCCTATAAACATGAATCCTGAAGCTACTAAAGTCTTTATCTACCAATACATAATCCAACAAACTACTGTCATTTCGCCCTACATCAATCTTTAACTTATTTATCCCTTTTTTTTTAAAATATTTTTACCTATAACTAAACCCCCCTTTATAAAAGTTCAATCAAAGGGCTCCCATTATTTTAACCCGGCACCCCAAACTTACCACTCACCCTTCTAAAAAAACCCATTTAGCATTCAGGTCCCTACCACAATTTTTCACTTGGTTCAAAGGCCCATACATTCACTTAACATTCCCAAAATCTCCCCCTCCTCTGCATTCCCTCTCCAGGTGTAAAGCTTTTTAGACCCATTTTCGCATCCAACCTTTCTTTAATCCACATAATTTTTGAATTTATACATTCAATTCCTTTTCCTTTCCCTAACTGATCCTTCAACATTACTACAATTTCCTTTGCTCTAACTCTTCCCCGATATCCCGATTTAATCCCATTTATTTCCCCGAAACTCCCCTACCCTTCAGTTGCCCTAGGGGGGACATCCAACTTCTTTTCATTCATAACATCAGCAATCATCTGTTTTTTTGGCATCCACCATCCACGCCATTTAAGCATCCCCCTTTTTTAAAATTTTTTTTTTCCTTTTTTGTAATGTTTTAGGGGAAGGGGAAGTTAGATTTGGCATTGCGGCTTTCGGAGAAAATTTTTTTTCCTCGGGCAAAGAAAAAAGAAAAACAAGAGCTTTTAGGAAAAGGAGAAAACCTAGATGTACATAAAAAATATATATATATATAATATTATATAATATATTATATTTAATATATATAATATATATATATATATATAATATATGAAAAAAGTTTTGAAGTACAAAAAGAAAAGGAAGCAAGATATCCCTGATTAAAGGGGGAACAGAAAAGTTAGTCTACCATCATGCAAAGTTCGGCCTGTTTGGGGCTTGAGGGCGATAGGGCTTTGGGTTTTTCAACCCAATTTGGGGGTATTTTCGGGGGGCACCCTCCCACAGAAAGTCAAGGGTTGTTTTAAAAATTTTTACCAGGGGGGCTTCCCCGGGGGGTTTGGGGGGCTACCAACCTTTTTATATATATATAAATAAAAATATATATATATATATATATATATATTTTATATATATATATATATATATAAATATAATATATTATTATCCTTTTTGGAGACAACAACCCCAGGGGGGTACTACTGTCCCGGATGGTAGCAACAACCCCCCAGGAGGTACTACGTCTTGCAGGATGGAGACAACAACCATCAGGAGGTACTACCGTCTGAGTAGGTTGGGGAAAAACCACCCAGGGGGAAAACTTTCCCTGCCAAGGAGTGTAAAAAAGGGAAAACCCAATTGTTTTCAAAATTTGGGGGATTGTGGGGTTTTTCTGTCTCATAAACATGAAGATTTTAGGACGTCTTGCTACTTTACTTACACTTAGGTCACACTCAAAATTTCAAGCTATATATAAACCCCTGGGTTTTTTTTCTTTTTTTTCTAGTTCTTTTTTTTCTTGTATTTTTTATTCCATGGGGGAAAGGGGAAAAGAATTCTTCCTCCGAAGCCAGGGGTTTAAGAGGCGACTAAAATCAAAGTGTATAACCCTTTCCTGATATATTATAAATGAAAAAAGGGGAAACTTTTCTTTTTGGGTCACCCTGCCTTGGGATACGGGTGTTGAAAGAAATTGGGTTGATCCATGGTGGCAGATGTAGTTACTAATGCAGAGTCCGAGACTTTTCTGACTGATTTTAAACTGGGGTGAAGATTGGAGTCGGGGCCGGCTTATCCACCCCACCCACCCCAACATCCCCCGGTGGATCCGGGCCCGGTGGGTCGTGGCCCCGGAGATCTGTAACCCGGTGATCGGGGGGCCCCCTGATCTGTGGGGCCCGGGAGTCCTGACCCCGGTGGATCGGGCCCCGGATCTGTCCCCGGGGACCTGTGACCCGGGGTCTGTGACCCTGGTGGGTAAGGGGGGGCAGGAGAGGAGGGGGGATTAGGTGACTGGGAGGGGGGGGAGGACGGATGCGCAGGGGACGGGGGGGCCCCGATTGTTTCACCTCTTCAACAGCGTCATTAAAACGTTAACCTGCGTTACCTCCTCTACAACGTCATTAAGACACACCGTGGGTGGTGTCACTACCCACACACAGTGGGTGGTGTCACTACCCACACACAGTGGGTGGTGTCACTACCCACACACCGTGGGTGGTGTCACTACCCACACACAGTGGGTGGTGTCACTACCCACACACAGTGGGTGGTGTCACTACCCACACACAGTGGGTGGTGTCACTACCCACACACAGTGGATGGTGTCACTACCCACACACAGTGGGTGGTGTCACTACCCACACACAGTGGGTGGTGTCACTACCCACACACCGTGGGTGGTGTCACCACTACCCACACACCGTGGGTGGTGTCACCACTACCCACACACAGTGGGTGGTGTCACCACTACCCACACACCGTGGGTGCCCACCATTACCCACAAATGGTGGGTGCCCACACACCGTAGGTGGTGTCACCACTACCCACACACCGTGGGTGGTGTCACCACTACCCACACACGATGGGTGCCCACACACCGTGGGTGGTGTCACCACTACCCACACACCGTGGGTGCCCACCACTACCCACACACGGTGGGTGCCCACACACCGTGGGTGGTGTCACCACTACCCACACACCGTGGGTGGTGTCACCACTACCCACACACCGTGGGTGGTGTCACCACTACCCACACACCGTGGGTGCCCACCACTACCCACACACGGTGGGTGCCCACACACCGTGGGTGGTGTCACCACTACCCACACACCGTGGGTGCCCACCACTACCCACACACGGTGGGTGCCCACACACCGTGGGTGGGGTCACCACTACCCACACACCGTGGGTGGTGTCACCACTACCCACACACCGTGGGTGCCCACCACTACCCACACACGGTGGGTGCCCACACACCGTGGGTGGTGTCACCACTACCCACACACCGTGGGTGCCCACCACTACCCACACACGGTGGGTGCCCACACACCGTGGGTGGTGTCACCACTACCCACACACCGTGGGTGGTGTCACCACTACCCACACACCGTGGGTGCCCACCACTACCCACACACGATGGGTGCCCACACACCGTGGGTGCCCACTCTTGCGTCACCACAAAACTGTAAACATCTTATTTTCCCGCCAATTTAAAGCATCAAGGAGCATTTCCCGCCAAAATCATAAAAGATGGCGTCACACAACAGCACAAATATAAACAGTGAATTTTTTTCTGGTATTCCTCACGACGTCACAAAATATATTCCATGAATGTCTTCCAGTGTCACCATAACGAAAAAAATATAAAAATAATTGTTACCAATTGAAAAAAAATATTTTCTTTTAGAGGAAGTGAAAAAAAACAGTTAAATTTGAGAAACAAGTTCCCGCCAAGTCCAGAAACTTGACTATTTTAATGTTTAAAATTACTTTCGCGCGCAAATTAAGTATATTCGTTGTAATGATATCAACAGTAGGAGCAGCACTAACAGCAATAGCAGCAACAGTAGCAACAGCATTAACAGCAACATTAGCAGCAGCACTAACAGCAATAGCAGCAACAGCAGCAGTAGCAGCCACAGCAGCAGCAGTAACAGCAACAGCAGCAACAATATCAGCAACAGCATCTACAGTAACAGCAGCAACAGTAACAGCAGCAACAGTAACAGCAGCAACAGTAACAGCAACAGCAGCAACAGTAACAGCAACACCAATAGTAACAGCAGCAACAGTAACAGCAGCAACAGTAACAGTAGCAACAGTAACAACAGCAGCAACAGTAACAGTAACAGCAGCAACAGTAACAGCAACAACAGCAGCAACAGTATCAACAACAGCAATAGTAACGGCAGCAACAGTAACAGCAACAGCAACACCAGCAACAACAACAGCAACAGTAACAGTAACAGCAACAGCAGCAGGAACACCAGCAACAACAACAACAGTAACAGTAGCAGCAACAGTAACAGCAGTAACAGTAACAGCAACAGTAACAGTAACAGCAACAGTGACAGCAGTAACAGTAACAGCAGTAACAGTAACAGCAACAGTAACAGCAGCAACACCAGCAGCAGCAACAGCAACAACAACAGCAACAGTAACAGCAACAGTAACAGTAACAGCAACAGTAACAGCAGCAACACCAGCAACAGCAACAACAGCAACAGTAACAGTAACAGCAACAGTAACAGCAGTAACAGTAACAGCAGCAACACCAACAGTAATAGCAACAGCAACAGTAACAGCAACAGTAACAACAGTAACAGCAACAACAACAACAGTAACAGTAACAGTAACAGCAACAATAACAGCAACTAACAGCAACAGCAACATTAACGGCAGTAACAGTAACAACAGTAACAGCAGCAACACCAGCAACAGCAACATTAACAGCAACAGTAACAGTAACAGCAACAGCAGCAACAACAGCAACAGTAACAACAACAGTATCAGTAACAGCAACAACAGCAACAGTAACAGCAGTAACAGGAACAGCAACAGTAACAACAGGAACAGCAACAGTAACAGCAGTAACAGCAACATCAGCAACACCAGTAACAGTAACAGCAACAGTAACAGCAACAGTAACAGTAACAGTAACAGCAACAACAGCAACAGTAGCAGCAGCAACAACAGCAACAGCAACAACAACAGTAACAGCAGCAACAACAGCAACAGTAACAACAACAGTAACAGTAACAGCAACAACATCAACAGTAACAGCAGCAACAACAGCAACAGTAACAACAACAGTAACAGTAACAACATCAACAATAACAGCAACAGTAACAGCAGCAACAACAGCAACAGTAACAACAGTAACAGCAGCAACAGTAACAACAGTAACAGTAACAGCAAGAACAACAGCAACAGTAACAGTAACAACAACAGCAACAGTATCAGCAACAACATCAACAGTAACAGTAACAACAACAGTAAAAGCAACAGTAACAACATTAACAACAACAGTAACAGTAACAGCAACAGTAACAGCAACAGTAACAACAACAGTAACAGTAACAGCAACAGTAACAACAACAGTAACAGCAACAACAACAGCAACAGCAACAGTAACAACAACAGTAACAACAACAGTAACAGGAACAGTAACAACAACAGCAGCAACAACAGCAACAGCAACAAGAACATCAACAGTAACAGTAACAACAACGGTAACAGTAACAGTAACAACAACAGCAACAGTAACAACAACAATAACAGTAACAGCAACAACAACAGCAACAGTAACAGCAACAGTAACAACAGTAACAGCAACAGTAACAACATCAACAGTAACAACAACAGCAACAGTAACAGTAACAGCAACAACAGCAACAGTAACAACAGTAACAGTAACAGCAACAACATCAACAGCAACAGTAACAACAACAGTAACAGCAACAGCAGCAACAGCAACAGTAACAGCAACAGTAATAACAACAGTAACAGCAACAGTAACAACAGCAACAGTAACAACAATAACAACAGCAACAGTAACAACAGTAACAGTAACAGCAACAACAGCAACAGTAACAACAACAGTAACAGCAACAGTAACAACAACAGCAACAGTAACAACAACAGCAACAGTAACAGCAACAACAGCAACAGTAACAACAGTAACAGTAACAGCAACATCAATAGCAACAGTAACAACAACAGCAACAGTAACAACATCAACAGCAACAGTAACAGCAACAGTAACAACAACAGCAACAGTAACAGTAACAGCAACAGTAACAGTAACAGCAACATCAATAGCAACAGTAACAACAACAGTAACAACAACAGTAACAGCAACAACAGCAACAGCAACAACAGTAACAGTAACAGTAACAGCAACATCAACAGCAACAGTAACAGCAACAGTAACAACAACAGCAACAGTAACAACAACAACAGCAACAGCAACAGTAACAACAGTAACAGTAACAGCAACATCAACAGCAACAGTAACAGCAACAGTAACAACAACAACAGTAACAACAACAACAACAACAGCAACAGTAACAACAGTAACAGTAACAGTAACAGCAACATCAACAGCAACAGTAACAGCAACAGTAACAACAACAGCAACAATAACAACAACAGCAACAACAACAGTAACAACAACAACAGTAACAACAACAACAGCAACAGTAACAACAACAGCAACAGTAACAACAACAGCAACAGTAACAACAGCAACAGTAACAACAACAACAGCAACAGTAACAACAACAACTGCAACAGTAACAACAACAGTAACAGTAACAGCAACAACAGCAACAGTAACAACAGTAACAGCAACATCAACAGCAACAGTAACAACAACAACAACAGCAACAGCAACAGTAACAACAACAACAGCAACAGTAACAGCAGCAACAGCAACAGTAACAACAGTAACAGTAACAGCAACATCAACAGCAACAGTAACAACAACAACAACAGCAACAGTAACAACAACAGCAACAGCAAGAACAACAACAACAGCAACAGTAACAACAACAACAGCAACAGCAACAGTAACAGCAACAGCAGCAACAGCAAGAGTAACAACAACAACAGCAACAGCAACAGTAACAACAGCAACAGTAACAACAACAACAACAACAGCAACAGTAACAACAACAACAGCAACAGCAACAGTAACAACAACAACAACAACAGCAACAGTAACAACAACAACAGCAACAGTAACAACAACAGCAACAACAACAACAGCAACAGCAACAGCAACAACAGCAACAGTAACAGTAACAACAACAACAACAACAGCAACAGTAACAACAACAGCAACAGTAACAACAACAACAACAACAGCAACAGTAACAACAACAGTAACAACAACAGCAACAGTAACAGCAACAGCAGCAACAGCAACAGTAACAACAACAGCAACAGTAACAACAACAACAACAGCAACAGTAACAACAACAGTAACAACAACAGCAACAGTAACAGCAACAGCAACAACAGCAACAGTAACAACAACAGCAGCACACTAACCTGACCCCGGGAAGGTAAATACAGTAACAACAACAACAACAGTAACAACAACAACAACAACAACAACAGTAACAACAACAGCAACAGTAACAGCAACAGCAACAACAGCAACAGTAACAACAACAGCAGCACACTAACCTGACCCCGGGAAGGTAAATACAGTAACAACAACAACAACAACAACAGCAACAGTAACAACAACAGCAGCACACTAACCTGACCCCGGGAAGGTAAATACAGTAACAACAACAACAACAACAGCAACAGTAACAACAACAGCAGCACACTAACCTGACCCCGGGAAGGTAAATACAGTAACAACAACAACAGCAACAGTAACAACAACAACAACAACAGCAACAGTAACAACAACAGCAACAGTAACAGCAACAGCAACAACAGCAACGGTAACAACAACAGCAACAGTAACAGCAACAGCAACAACAGCAACAGTAACAACAACAACAACAGCAACAGTAACAACAACAGCAACAGTAACAGCAACAGCAACAACAGCAACAGTAACAACAACAACAGCAACAGTAACAACAGCAACAGTAACAGCAACAGCAACAACAGTAACAGTAACAACAACAGCAACAGTAACAGCAACAGCAACAAGAGTAACAACAACAGCAGCAAACTAACCTGACCCCGGGAAGGTAAATACAGTAACAACAACAACAACAACAATAGCAACAGTAACAACAACAACAACAACAGCAACAGTAACAACAACACCAACAGTAACAGCAACAACAGCAACAGTAACAACAACAACAGCAACAGTAACAGCAACAGCAACAACAGCAACAGTAACAACAACAGCAACAGTAACAGCAACAGCAACAACAGCAACAGTAACAACAACAACAGCAACAGTAACAACAACAGCAACAGTAACAGCAACAGCAACAACAGCAACAGTAACAACAACAGCAACAGTAACAGCAACAGCAACAACAGCAACAGTAACAACAACAGCAGCACACTAACCTGACCCCGGGAAGGTAAATACAGTAACAACAACAA
The DNA here is from genome assembly GCF_038502225.1 of Cherax quadricarinatus. Lineage (NCBI taxonomy): Eukaryota > Metazoa > Arthropoda > Malacostraca > Decapoda > Parastacidae > Cherax > Cherax quadricarinatus. The sequence goes on from NC_091369.1 coordinate 8,866,049, forward strand.
CAACAACAACAGCAACAGTAACAGCAACAGCAACAACAGCAACAGTAACAACAACAGCAGCACACTAACCTGACCCCGGGAAGGTAAATACAGTAACAACAACAACAGTAACAACAACAACAACAGCAACAGTAACAACAACAGCAACAGTAACAGCAACAGCAACAACAGCAACAGTAACAACAACAACAGCAACAGTAACAATAACAGCAACAGTAACAGCAACAGCAACAACAGCAACAGTAACAACAACAACAGCAACAGTAACAATAACAGCAACAGTAACAGAAACAGCAACAACAGCAACAGTAACAACAACAGCAGCACACTAACCTGACCCCGGGAAGGTAAATACAGTAACAACAACAACAACAACAACAGCAACAGTAACAACAAAAACAACAGCAACAGTAACAACAACAGCAACAGTAACAGCAACAGCAACAACAGCAACAGTAACAACAACAGCAACAGTAACAGCAACAGCAACAACAGCAAAGGAACAACAACAGCAGCACACTAACCTGACCCCGGGAAGGTAAATACAGTAACAACAACAACAACAACAACAGCAACAGTAACAACAACAACAACAGCAACAGTAACAACAACAGCAACAGTAACAGCAACAGCAACAACAGCAACAGTAAAAACAACAACAACAGCAACAGTAACAACAACAACAACAGTAACAGCAACAACAGCAACAGTAACAACAATAGCAACAGTAACAGCAACAGCAACAACAGCAACAGTAACAACAACAGAAGCACACTAACCTGACCCCGGGAAGGTAAATACAGTAACAACAAAAACAACAACAGCAACAGTAACAACAACAACAGCAACAGTAACAACAGCAACAGTAACAACAACAACAGTAACAACAGTAACAACAACAACAACAGCAACAGTAACAACAACAACAACAACAACAGTAACAACAACAGCAACAGTAACAGCAACAGCAACAACAGCAACAACAACAGCAACAGTAACAACAGCAACAGTAACAACAGCAACAGTAACAGCAACAGCAACAACAGCAACAGTAACAACAGCAGCACACTAACCTGACCCCGGGAAGGTAAATACAGTAACAACAACAACAACAACAACAACAGCAACAGTAACAACAACAACAACAACAACAGCAACAGTAACAACAACAGCAGCACACTAACCTGACCCCGGGAAGGTAAATACAGTAACAACAACAACAACAGCAACAACAGCAACAGCAACAGTAACAACAACAACAACAGCAACAGTAACAACAACAGCAACAGTAACAGCAACAGCATCAGCAACAACAGCAACAACAACAGCAACAGCAACAACAGCAGCAGTAACAACAACAACAAAAACAGCAACAGTAACAACAACAGCAACAGTAACAACAACAGCAACAGTAACAACAACAGCAACAGTAACAATAACAACAACAACAGCAACAGTAACAACAACAGCAGCACACTAACCTGACCCCGGGAAGGTAAATACAGTAACAACAACAACAACAACAACAACAACAACAACAACAACAGTAACAACAACAGCAGCACACTAACCTGACCCCGGGAAGGTAAATACAGTAACAACAACAACAGCAACAGCAACAGTAACAACAACAACAACAACAACAACAACAACAGCAACAGTAACAACAACAACAACAACAACAACAACAACAACAGCAACAGTAACAACAACAGCAGCACACTAACCTGACCCCGGGAAGGTAAATACAGTAACAACAACAACAACAACAACAACAACAGTAACAACAACAACAACAGCAACAGTAACAACAACAACAACAACAGTAACAACAACAACAACAGCAACAGTAACAACAACAACAACAGTAACAACAACAACAACAGCAACAGTAACAACAACAACAACAACAGTAACAACAACAACAACAACAGCTACAGTAACAACAACAGTAACAACAACAACAACAGCAACAGTAACAACAACAACAACAACAGTAACAACAACAACAACAACAGCTACAGTAACAACAACAGTAACAACAACAACAACAGCAACAGTAACAACAACAACAACAACAGTAACAACAACAACAACAACAGCTACAGTAACAACAACAGTAACAACAACAGCAGCACACTAACCTGACCCCGGGAAGGTAAATACAGTAACAACAACAGCAACAGTAACAACAACAACAACAACAGCTACAGTAACAACAACAGTAACAACAACAGCAGCACACTAACCTGACCCCGGGAAGGTAAATACAGTAACAACAACAACAACAACAACAACAGTAACAACAACAACAACTGTTGTTGTTGTTGTTGTTGTTGCTGTTGTTGTAACTACAAACACTGAAGACTGGAACACCACCACAGGTCAGGTAGTGGTCCCAGAGGTCAGGTAGTGGTCCCAGAGGTCAGGTAGTGGTCCCAGAGGTCAGGTAGTGGTCCCAGAGGTCAGGTAGTGGTCCCAGAGGTCAGGTAGTGGTCCCAGAGGTCAGGTAGTGGTCCCAGAGGTCAGGTAGCAGTTCCACAGGTCGGATAGTGGTCCCAGAGGTCAGATAGTGGTTCCACAGGTCGGGTAGTGGTCCCAGAGGTTAGGTAGTAGTCCCAGAGGTTAGGTAGTGGTCCCAGAGGTCAGATAGTGGTTCCACAGGTCGGGTAGTGGTCCCAGAGGTTAGGTAGTGGTCCCAGAGGTTAGGTAGTGGTCCCAGAGGTCAGGTAGTGGTTCCACAGGTCGGGTAGTGGTCCCAGAGGTTAGGTAGTGGTCCCAGAGGTCAGGTAGTGGTTCCACAGGTCGGGTAGTGGTCCCAGAGGTTAGGTAGTGGTCCCAGAGGTCAGGTAGTGGTTCCAAAGGTCGGGTAGTGGTCCCAGAGGTTAGGTAGTAGTCCCACAGGTCGGGTAGTGGTTCCACAGGTCGGGTAGTGGTCCCAGAGGTCAGGTAGTGGTACCACATGTCGAGTAGTGGTCCCAGAGGTCAGGTAGTGGTCCCAGAGGTCAGGTAGTGGTCCCAGAGGTCAGGTAGTGGTTCCACATGTCGGGTAGTGGTCCCAGAGTTCAGGTAGTGGTCCCACAGGCCGGGTAGTGGTCTCAGACGTCAGGTAGTGGTCCCACAGGTCGGGTAGTGGTCCCAGAGGGACCGACACGTTTTTATGGGGGGCTGGGTAGGGGCCGACAGGAAAGGGAAAACACCACCGGGCCCCCTTTGGGGGCCCATGTGAGAAAACCAAAAATTTTGAGAAGGGGGCCCACAGGGGGATAAGGGACCGACAGGTCGCGTAGGGACCGACAGGCCCCGGGAAGGGGGCCACGTCGAGAAGGGGGTCCCAGGTTGGGAAAGGGGCCGACAGGTCGCGTAAAGGGGACCGGAAAAGGTCGGGAGGGGCCCACAGGTCGAAGGGAAAGGACAGGTCTGGGGAAAAGGGCCGACAGGTTGGGGGAGAGGGCCCACAGATCGGGAGGGACCGGCGGTCGGGGGAGGTCCCCCCGGGCGGGCAGGGGGGGGCGCCCCCCGGATTCTCGACTTTATTCGTCCGGTCGATGTTTAGGCTCACTGTGGTGCTTTTACGGGGGCCCCGGCGTCACCGATCGATCCCGCCGCACGCGTGCCGGCGCCGCCACCGGCTACCGCAGCCGGGAGCGATTAACCCCAAAACCGAACCCGCGCAACCGCAGCGCCAATTAAAAAGCCGGTTTGCCACCCCAAAACCAAGGGCCCGTTTAAACCCCGTTATTGCCAAGCCGTTGCCGCCAAGGTTGCTGCCGGGTTTCCGGGTTTTTACCCGTTGGGTTCTACCTTTCTGTTTCCCACCGTTGTTTCGTTTTTGCTTTCCATTCCGGGTTGGGTTTCTACCGGCTGGCCCCTTTTTTTTTTTTGTTACCGCTGTTTTTGCCAAAATGCTGTTTTTGTTGCCGCTGCCGCTGGCACCCTTTTTGTTTCCACCGTTGCTGCTACCTTGTTTTTGTTCATACCCTTTTTTTGGGGGGTACCCCTTTTTGCTGTTTTATCGTTGTTTTTGCCACCGTTGTTGTTTTTATTCCCTTCCGCTGCTGCCACCTTGCTGCCGCTACCTTCCGCCGGCCACCGCCGGGCCCCCACCCCGCCCCTTTCCGCCACCGCCTTTTTGCCAAAGTTTCTGTTGCCGCCACTTCCCCTTTCCGCCACCTTTTAAAACCGCCGTTGCGTTGTTAATTTTGTTTTTGCCGCTGTTGTTTTTGTTCCACGCGTTGCTTTTCCACCGTTTCTTTGTTTCTCCCTGCCGTTTCCACCCATTACCGGGTTTTTGCTGCCGTTTCCACCGGTTGCTGCAACCCCTGTTGTTTCCACCGGGTGTTGCTTTCCACCGTTGTTTCCGCCACCCCTTTTAAAAGCCGTTGGGACCGTTGGCCGCTATTTTTGTTTTTGCCACCGTTGCCGCCGCCACCCCATTACCCTTGCTGTTTCCACCTTTGCCGTTGTTTCCACCCCGTTCTTTTTACCGCCGTTTCCGCCTATTCCGGCTGTTTCCACCGTTGCTGGCCACCGCCGGGGTTTTGCCACCTTATCACTGCCGGCTTCCCCTTGTTCCGGTTGTTGCCCCAACCGTTTCCTTTTATTCCGTTGGTTGCCACCCTTTTCCGTTTTTGCTACCCTTTTTCCGGTTTCTGCTGTTCTGCCACCCTTTTTGCCGGGCCCTTCCTTTGGGTTTGTTTTGGGTGCTACCGGTTGGTTGCCACCGGGTGTTTCCACCGTCGGCCACCGCTGTTTTTGGGCCCCCTATTACCCCGCTGGGGCTGCTACCGTTTCCGGCCATTGTTTTTAACTGCCCGGGCCCCCTTTATTACCGCGCCGCCACCCCGGCCGCCACCGGCCGGGGCCACCCGTTGCTGGGATTCCGGGGGCCCCCGGCTGTACCTTTTTGGTTTCTTTCCGCGTTTGGGGCCCCCTCAACGCCGGTTGTTGCCACCGGCCGCCGCTACCCTTTGGTTGCTACCGTTGCCTTTCTACCCGGCCGTTCATACCCCGCCGTTGGGGTGCCACCGTTGCTTGTTTTTGGTACCGGGCCCCCGCCACCGGCCGTTCCCTTTCCCCCTTGTCGCCCCCATTGGTTGCCACCCGCCGCCGCTTCTGCCCCCTTGCTGGCCCCTGCCGGGCCCCCACCGGGTGTTTCCACCGCCGCTGGCCGCCACCCCCCGCCGCCGCCACTCTTACCGCCGCTGCTGCCGTCCACTCCTTTTTTGCCGCCGTTTTGGGGGGCCCCCCCCCGCTGCTTTTCTACCGTTGCCGCTTTTTTGCCACCGTGCCGCCGCCACCCATTACCGCTGGTTGCTGCTGCCCCTTTTTTGCCCACCGTTTTTGCTGCCACCGCCTTGCCGCCCCCCTCCCGCTGCTGCCGCCACCGCTTTTTGCCCTCCGTTTCCGCCCTCCGCCGCCGCCACCCATTACCCGCTGCCCGGGACCCTTTTCCGTTGCCACCGTTTTTCCCCTTTTCCACCGTTGCCGGCCCCCGCTGGCCATTCCTGCTTTCCGCCCCGCTGCTGCCACCGCCGCCGCCGCACCGCCGTTGTTGCCACCGCCGCTGGCCAAAGCCGGGCCACCGCTGCTTTCCGCCACCTTAATTTCCGCCCCCTTTTCCACCGCCGTTGTTGCCTTTTTGGGGTTGGCTACCGTTGCCACCCATTACCGGGGCCCCCGCTACCTTTTCCGTTTGGGTTTCCCGTTTTGCACCGGGTTGTTTCCATTCCGGTTGGCCACTGCTGCCGCTGCTACCCCGGGTTGTTTCCGGTTATCGCCACCCCATTACCGCCGTTTTTGCTGCCACCGCCGCTGCTGCACCCGTTCCTTTCCGCCGTTGTTTTCCCCCTTTTTGTTTTTCAAACCCCCGGGTGTTGGCCACCGTTGCCGGGCCCCCGTTTTTGTTTCCACCGCTTGTTGTTGCCATTTGCCGCTGGCCACCATTGCCGGCTACCTTGGGCTGCTACCGGTTTTTGCCATTGCCGTTGCTACCGTTGGGTTTCCCCCCCGGGTTGTTGGGGACTGTTCGCTTCCCCCACCCCCTTACCGCCGTTGTTGTTTCTACCTTGCTGTTGCGGTTGTTGTTTTTGCCAACCGTTGTTGCTGTTCCCTCGCCGTTGTTCGGGCCCCCGGGCCCCTTCGCCACCCAATTTCTGCTGTTGCCGCCGCTACCCTTTGGTTTTTGCTTGCCACCGCTGGGTTTTTGCTACCGTTTTTCGCCCAACCCTTTTTGCTGCCACCCCTTTTTCCCCCACCCAAAAACGCCGCTGTTTCCACCGCTGCTGCTGGGGGTTCCCCTTTCCCACCGGCTGCCGCCACCCCATTCCCCCGGGGGTTTCCCACCTTGCTGTTGTTTCCACTGCCGTCCCGTTACCGTTGTTGTTTCCATTCCCTGCTGTTGTTTCCACCGTTGTTTCCGCCACCGTTGTTGTTTCCACTTTTTTGGGTTTCCACCGCTGTTGCGCCCCCCATCACCGGCTGCTGCTACCGCCCTTGTTCCCTTGTTGTTGTTGGGCCCCCGTCTTTCTGCCCCATTACCGGGCCCGGGTACCTTTTTTGCTGTTGCCACCCCCCTTTGGGTTTCCGTTGTTTTTGGCCTTTTTTGTTGGGTTTCCCGTCATTGCCGCTACCGGGTTTGCTACCGGTTGCCGCTACCGCCGGGTTGCTACCGTTGTTTCTGCCACCTTCATTCCGGCTGTTTCCATTTTTTGTTGCCCACTGCTGCCACTTTTTTTTTTCCCGGGCCCCCGTTACCCCGCTGTTTCTGCCACCGGTGCCCCCTGTTCCCTTGTGCCCTTCCTTTTTGCTGTTCTACCGTTTTTGCTGTACCTTTTTGTTGTTTTTGCTGCTTGCTACACTCATTACCGCTGCTTTTCTGCTACCTTTTTGTTGCCTGTTGTTGCTTTACCTTTTTTTTGTTCCGGTTTTGCCACCTTTTCCCCTTTGGTTGCCGGGTTTCCCCCGGTTTTTGCTACCTTGTTGGTTTCCTTTTTGTTTTTAAGCCACCTTTTACCGCTGCTGTTTCTTTCCCCGGGTTTTTACCGCTTGTTTTTGCCCCTTTACCCCTTTTTGTTGCTGCTACCCATTGGGGCCCCCGTTGCTCCCACCTTATTACCGTTTTTGTTTCTGCCACCGGGTTTTTGTTTTTACCGTTGTTTTTGCCCCACCCTTTACCGTTGGTGTTTTTACCTTATTGGCCGGGCACACTCCCTTATTTCTTTTGCCGTTGCCCCTTTTTGGGGCTGTTCCCCTTGGCTTTTTTGCTGCCAATTTTTTTACCCGGGGTTTCTGCTTCCCTGGGTTTTTGCTGTTACCCTTGTTGGCCCCCCACCTTAATTTCTGCTTTGGGGTGGCCCCCTTGCTGCTTTTTTACTGGTTGTTTTTGGCTATTTGGTTGTCGTTTCTACCGTTTCTGCTACCTTGTTGTTACTGGTTTTGCCACCTTAATTTCCGCTGCCGCTGTTTCTACCGTTGCTGTTGCCCTCGTTGTTGTTACCGTTTTTGTTTCCACCCATTACCCCGCCGCTCCGTCCCCCGCCGCCACCCGGGTTCCCGCCGTTGCTGCCACCTTTCACTTTCTGTTTCCCTCCGTTTCTGCTACCCCGCCGTTGTTTCACCTTTTTTTCCCCCAAAAAACCCCTTTTTTCCAAAACCCCCATTACCGTTGTTGCCCACCTTAATTTCCGTTTTTGCCACCTTAACCCCCGTTTTTGGTTGCCGCCGTTTCCTTTCTGCCCTTGGGTTTTTGCTTTCCAACCCTTGCCGTTTTCCCCTTTTTGGGGTTTTTGTTTCCGCCGTCACCCGCCGTTGTTTCCATTGGGTTGCCGCTCCCACCCCAAACTGTTTCTGTTTCCACCTTCGTTGCTGCCCTTCCGTTGCTCCCCACCCAAAACCGTTGCCGTTTCACCGCCCCCGTTTCCACCTTGCCGGGGCCACCCCCACTGCTGGGTTGCTCTCTCCGCCGTTCCACTTCCCTTGGGGGTTTCCGGACCCATTACCGTTGTTTTTGCTGCCACTCATTACCGTTTTTGTTTTTTCACCCCCGTCTTCTACTACCTTTTCTGTTCTGGCCCCACTGCTTTTCCCCCGCCGCCACCTTTACCGTTGCTGTTTTTCACCCCCTTGCTTTTTACCATTGTTTTTGCTGCCAATTTCCCTTACCGTTGTTTTTGACCTTGGGTTTTTGGGGGCAACTTTTTGGGACCGTTTTTGTTATTGCTTCGTTTTTTTTGGTTTCTGTTTGCTACCATTGCCACTGCTGCTGTTATTTACCGTTTTTTTGCTGGTTGCCGCCACCGGCCGTTGCCACCTTTTTGGCTACCGCTGTTTTGCTACCGTTTTTTGCCGCCACCGCTGTTTCTGTTTCCACCCGGGCCCCTTTTTGCCCACCGTTTTTGCTGCTGCCACCGTTTGTTGCCGCCACCGGTTTCCAACCCCGTTGTTTCCGTTTCTTTCCACCCTGTTGCTGTTTTGCCACCGTTGGTTTCTGCTGCCCCCGCTCCGCTTTGCCACCGCTGTTGCTGCCCGTTTCTGCTAAGTTTTTCACCGTTGTTGTTGCTCCTTGCTGCCACCCTTGTTTACCGTTGTTTTTTACCGTTTTTGCTACTTGTTTTTGCCCCGGGGCCCCGCCCCCTCCACCTTTTCCACTGCTGTTTTCCCCCGTTGCCGACCGTTGTTGCCACCGTTGTTGCCACCGTTGTTGCTACTGCTGTTGCTACTGGGGGGCTGCTACTGTTTTTGCCACTGTTTTTGCCACCGTTGTTTTTTACCGTTGTTTCTACCGTTTTTGCTACCGCCGTTGCCACTGGTTGCCACTGTTTTTGGGTACCGCCGTTTCCACCGGTTGCCACCGTTGGCCCCCCGTTGTTGCTACCGTTGTTGCCACCGTTTTTGGGTACCGTTGTTGCAACCCGGGGACTGGGCACAACGTATTTTTAATATTCGTATATATTTTATTATCCCTTTAAAATTTTTTATTAAATGTTTTCAATTTAAAAAAATGAAAAAAATCTTGCTTAAGATTTATATATGATATATATATATGTATATATATATATATATATATATAATTTTATGTTTTATATATATATATATGTATATATATATATATATATATATATATATATGTATATATATATATATAATATATATAATATATTTTAAAAATATATATATATGTTCGTTGTTGTTATTTTTTGTCGTTTTTTTTCTGTTGTTGGGGCTTAAAATTTTGTTCTGGGGTTGGGTTGTTATTTGTTGTTGCTATGTTTTTTTTTTGCTTATTTGTTGTTTTTGGGGTTGGGCTATGTTGTTCTCTTGTTTTTTTTTTCTTGTTGGCTTAATTAATTTATTTAAAAAAATTATTTTGTTATTTGGGTTGGTTGAAATTTTTGGGTTGCCTACTTTTTTGGGCCTACGGTCCCCCAAGCACCCTCACCTTAGAAGGAAAGGGGCACTAGCAGGGCCCCTTCCCCGGGGCCCAACCCCCCGCAGGTCCATCTCACACCCACCCAAGAGTTTCAACCTATTTTTAAAACCACGGTTTTAGCTTCAAACGATACCTGGAGTTGTTCCACTCCCTCCACAATTCATTAAAAACCCGGTAAGAAATTGTTGAATGACCTTTTTCTATATTTCATTTATTCTTTAAGGACTCAAATTCAGGGCTAGAGAATGACTAAAATAGTTTGGTTTTTTACCCCAAAATAGTGTTAAAGTAACAAAGGGGTGGGTTTGGGTTTTGTGTGTGTGTGTGTGTGTGTGTGTGTGTGTGTGTGTGTGTGTGTGTTTGGGGGTGTGTGTGTGTGTGTGTGATGTGTGTGATCAAAAGGTTTTTTTCTATTCGGAATACCTTTCCCGTGTTCCTATATAGGATTTTTACAGCCCCCGCAGGGTGTTTAAAGAATAGGGTAATGAAGGTAGAATACAGCTCAGGTTCTTGGTTTATCTCGACTCATCTTGATTTCCCGGTGTCTTTTTTTGACAGTGTACTTGGCGTTTATTAATAGATGTAAAAACCCCTTTCAGCATCTTTAAAAAAAGTAAAATGCCAAAAATGTAAAACTTAACAGCATCCTGGAAAAAAAAATAGATTTATTTGCAGCATCTTTCGGGGTGGGGTGATAAAAGAAAAGTGAACCCAAAACAGTCGACCAGTGTTTTTGGCTTTTGTTGTTAAAACCCCCCCACCACCCCCACCCCCAACCCCCCCACCCCCAACCACCACCACCACCACCACCACCCCCCAAAAACCCCCACCAACCCCCAAACCCCCTTTTCCCCCCCCCACTACCACCAACACCACCACCACCACCCCCCACCACCACCACCACCAACAACACCACCACCACCACCACCAACCCCCAACCCCCACCACCCCCAAACCCCCACCACCACCCAAACCCCCCAAACCCCCCTAACCCCCCCACCCCCCACCACCCCAACAACACCACCCTCCCCCCCCCCCCCCCACCACCACCCTCCCCCCACCACCACCACCACCTCCAACAACCCCCCCCACCAAAAACCCCCACCCAAACCCCCACCACCACCCAAAACCCCACCACCCCCCAAACCCCCACCACCACCAACACCCAAACCAACAACCCCCCCCACCCCCACCCCCCAACCCCCTAAAAACCCCCAACCACCACCCCCCAAAACCCCCACCCCCACCACCACCAAAAAACCCCCAACCCCCAACCCCCCACCCCCCCCACCCACCACCACCACCCCCCCACCACCACCACCACCACCACCCCCCACCACCACCCCCCACCACCACCACCACCACCACCAACCCCCAACCCCCCACCCAAAAACCCCCAAACCCAAAACCCCCCGCCCCCCCCACCACCACCACCACCACCACCCCCACCACCACCCCCAACCCCCCCAAACCCCCCCAACCCCCACCCCCCACCACCCCCACCCCACCACCCACCCACCCCACCACCACCCCCAACTCCCCCCCCACCACCCCCCACCCACCACCACCACCACCCCACCACCAACCCCCACCCACCACCCACCACCACCCCCCACCACCACCACCACCCCCCAAAAACCCCCCACCACCACCAACGCCCCCCCACCCTAAACCCCCACCTCCCCCCCCCACCACCACCGCCCCCCCCAACCCCCCAACCCCCACCCCCCACCCCCCACCACCCTGCCCCCCCCCCAACCCCCACCAAAAAAACCACCACCTTAAAAACCCCCAACCAACCCCAAAAACACCACCACCACCACCACCACCACCCACCACCACCAACCCCCCAACCCCCACCACCACCACCCACCACCACCACCACCACCACCACCCACCACCACCACCACCCCCCCACCACCACCACCCCCCACCACCACCACCTACCACCACCCCCCCCACCACCACCACCAACAACAACCCAACCCCCAACCCTCTAAAACCCCCAACCCCCCACCACCACCACCACCCCACCACCCACCACCACCACCACCACCACCACCAAAACCACCACCTACCCCCACCCCACCAACACCACCACCCTACCTAAACCCCCACCACCCCACCACCTCCCCCCCCACCACCAAAAACCCCCACCACCACCACCACCACCCCCACCACCACCACCCACCACCAAAAACCCCCACCCTCCCCCCCCTTACCCTCCCCCCAACGGCCCCCTAAAACCACCACCAACCCCCTGCCCCCCCCCCCCTAACCCAAAAACCCCCAACAACCCC
>NC_091369.1:8880278-8912204 GCF_038502225.1 Cherax quadricarinatus
AGGAAGGGAAAAAAAAAGGGGAAAAAAAGGGAAAGGGAAAAAGGAAGGAAGCGGAAGGAAGGAAAGGAAAAAAAGGAAAGGGAGGGAAGGAAAAAAAAGGGAGGAAAGGGAAAAAAAAGGGAAAAACAGGGGAAGGAAAGGAGAAAAGGGAAAGGAGGAAAAAGGGAGGAAAGGAAAGGGAAAGGGAAAGGGAGGAAGGGGAAAAAGGAAAAAGGGAAAGGGAAAGGGAGGAAGGAAGGGAAAGCAAAAAGGGAACAAGGGAAGGGAAAGGGGGAAGGAAGGAAAAAAGGAAAAGAAAAAAAAGGGAAGGCAGGGGAAAAAGGAAAAGAAGGAAGGGAAGGAAGGCAAAAGGGGAAGGAAGGGGAAAGGGAGGAAGGAAAAGGGAAGGAAGGAGGAAAGGAAGGGAAAGGGAGGAAGGGGAGGGGGGAAAAGGCAAAGGGAAAACAGGGGAAAGGGAAAGGGAAAGGAAAGGGAAGGAGGAAGGAAAGGAAAAAGGGAAAGGGAAAGGGAGGAAAAGGGAAAAAAGGAAGGGGAAAGGGAAGGGAAGGGCCCCGAAGGAAGGGAAAAGGGGGGAAAGGAAAAAAAAAGGGAAAGGGAAAGGGAGGAAGGAAGGGAAGCAGGGGAAAGGAGGGGAAAGGAAAGGGAAAGGAGGAAAAGGCAGGAAGGGTGGAAGGAAGGGGAAAGGGGAAAAGGAAGGGAAAAAGGGGGGGGGAAAGGGAAGGGGAAAAAAGGAAAAAAGGGGAAAGAAGGGCAGGAAGGAAGGGGAAGGCAGGAAGGGGGGGAAGGAAGGCAGGAAGGGGAAGGAAGGGAAGGCAAAAAAGGGAAAGGAAGGGGAAAGCAGGGAAAGGGGAAAAAAAGGGAAAGGCCCGGAAAAATGGTGGGAAAGGGAAAGGGAAAAAAAAACAGGAAGGAAGGAAGGCAGGAAGGAGGGGGAAGGGAAAGGGAGGAAGGAAAAATGGGAAGGGAAAGGGAAGGAAAATAAGGAAGGGGGGAAGGGGAAAAAAGGGAGGAAGGAAGGAAAGGGAGGGAAGGGGGGGAAGGGGAAAGGAAAGGGAAGGAAGGGGAAAGGGAGGAAGGAAGGAAACAGGAAAAGGGAAGGGAACAGGGAAGGGGGAAAAAAAGGGAAACAGGAAGGAAGGGGAAGGAAGGAAGAAGAAGGGAAGAAGAGGAAGGAAAAAAAGGGAAACAAAGAAGGGAAAAAAGGAAGGAGGAAAGGGAAAAGGAAGGAAAGGAAAAGGGAAAGGAAAGGGGGAAGGGAAGGAAAGGAGGAAGGAAGGGGAACAGGAAGGAAGGAAACAAAGGAAAGGCCCGGGGAAAGGGAAAGGGAAGGAGGAAGGAAACAGGAAAGGAAAAAGGGAAGGAAGGAAACAGGATGGAAGGAAAAAGGGAAAGGGAGGAAGGAAAAAAAAAGGGGAAGAAGGGAAGAAGGAAAAAAGGGAAGGGAAGGGGGGGAAAAACAGGGAAGGGAAGGAAACAGGAAGGAAGGAAGGGAAAAAGGAAGGGGGAAACAGGGGAAGGAACAGGAAGGGGAAAAGGGAAAGGGAAGGGAAGGGAGGGAAGGGAAGGGAAACAGGGAAAAGGGGAAAGGGAAAGGAAAAGGGGAAGGAAAGGGAGGAAAAAAGGCAGGGGAAAGGGGGTTGGGGGAAAAAGGAAGGAAGGCAAAAGGGGAAAGCGGGGAAGGGGGGGAAAGAAATAAAGGCAGAAAGAAAGGAAGGCAGAAAAAGGGAAAGGGGAAAAAAGGGAAAGGGGGGCGGGAAAGGGAAAGGGGGGAAGGAAGGGGAAAGGGAAAGGGAGAAAAAGGGAATAAGAAAAAAGGGGAAAGAGAAAAGGGAAGGGGAAGGAGAAAGGAAAGGAAGGAAAGGAAGGGGAAAGGCCAAAAAAGGGAAAGGGAAAGGGGAAAAAAGGAAAAAAGAAAGGAAGGAAGGGAGGGAAAGGGAAAGGAAGGGAGGGAAGGGGAAGGAAAAAGGAAGAAAGGAAACAGGAAGGAAGAAGGGAGAAAAAAGGAAAGGGAGAAAGGAAGGGGAAAGGGAAGGGAAGGAAGGCAGAAAGGGAAAGGGAAAGGGGGGAAGTTCTGGGAGACACAAATGGGGGAATTGGAGAACAGGGAGGTCTGGTAGACACAGAGTAGGGCCTGGGGAGACAGGTGGAGGACTGGTGAACACGGTGGTGGGACTGGGAGACACAGTGGTAAGGGACTGAGAACACAGGAAGGACTGGAGACACAGTGGGGGGACTGGAGAAAACAGTAGTGGGAATTGAACACGGGGGAGGACCCGGAGACACGGTAGTAGGGCCCGGTAGACACAGGGTGGCTTGGAGACACAGGAAAATAACCCGGTGACACAGAGAGGTACTGGAATTTGAGGTACCCGGTAGACACGGTAGTAGGGACTGGGGAGACACAGGGGTGGGGGCTGGTGAACAGTAAAAGGGGGGCTGGGGAACGGGAGAAAGGCGTGAAAACAGGGTAGGTTTGGTGAAAACAGTAAAAAGGACCCCGGGACACAGTGGGGTGGCCCGGAGACACGTGGGAGGGCCGGTGAAAACCCCGAGGTTCTGGAGACACAGGAGAGGGCAGAGACCACAGGGGGGTGGTGGGCCGAGTAGGGACTGGTGGGGGTAGAGGATTTCGGTTAACCCGTGGAGGTCTGGAGAACCCGGGAGGGGTTTCCGGAGAAATGAAAAGGACTGGAACAGGTTTAACCGGAGACACGGAGGGAAAATGGTAAAAAATTTTTGGGGACCAGGAGAAACCCGGAAAAAGGGGACCGGTAACACAGAGTAGGGCAGGGGAACACAGAGAGGTCCGGAGACACAGTGGAGGTCCAGTAGACACAGGGTAGGTTTCCCGGAGAACTGGAGGGCCCGGTTTACACAGTGAAACCCCAGTAGACACAGTAAAGGGCCCCGTGAAAACAGTAGTAGGTACTGGTGAAAACATTAGAGGTACTGGGTTGCAGTGGTTTGGTAAAAGGCAGCAGGACCTGGTGGGGCCGGGGGTGGTACTGGAGACACAGAGCGGGGACGGGGGGGACACAGTATTGGTACTGGGAGACACAGTAGTTGGTGGGAGCACAAGTAGCGGGAATTTGGAGACACAGTAGTTTGGGACTGGGGAAAACAGGGACTGGTGGGTTAAGTCTACGGGATGCACCAGCCGTGTTTCAGTACCACTAGTAGTGTACTGGTAGCAGAGACTAGACCCCACCAATCATATTAAAGGTGAGTACACACACACACACACACACACACACACACACACACACTTGATACACTAAGCTCTGACTATTTTTAGCTGGAAACCACTTGGTGAAAACTGTCAATGAGAGAGGGGGTATGATGGCGGGGGGGGGAAGGGGAAGGGGAGGGAGGGGGAGGGAGGGAGGGAGGAAGAGGGAGGGGGAAGAGGGAGGGGGAAGAGGGAGGGGGAGGGAGGGGGAGGGAGGGGGAGGGAGGGGGAGGGGAGGAGGGGGGGGAGGGGGAGGGAGGGGGCAGGTCGCCAGGGATGGAGGGATCAGGTTACCAATGAGGGAGGGGGAATGTGAGGAGGGAGGGAGGGAGCAAGGAAGGGGGGGGTTGAAGATGGCCAACAAGGGGTAGAGAAGAGGGTTTAAAAAGACTAAGGGAGAGATGGGGGAGGGGAGTCGAGAGGGGGTGAGAGAAAGAGGAGAGGGGTGCCACTGAGGCTTGCTGTATTGGGAGGATAGGGGTAGGGGTAGGGGAGGTGCCAACAAGTGTCAAGAACTGGGATAATAAGAGAGGGGAGAGGAAGGGGAAAAGAGGGGGTGACAAAACTCTGGCCGTTTGAGGGGGGAGGGGGCAGTGCCAGTGACGCCACCAGCTGCGTCAAAGTGCCAGTGTCACTTTGTGAGAGTACACAGTCCCTATGTTTAGTGTCTATATATACCACTCTCTCTTCCACCAAACATTTTTAATATATACATATATATATATATATATATATATATATATATATATATATATATATATATATATATATATATATATATATATATATATATATATGCAAGGAATTCGCGAGAGCATGCGAAATATACACAAACACTGATCTCTGGCTGAAGGAGACTCGAACCTACGAACCTTAGGACAAGGTACGCAGTGCTTTACCAATCTACCCACACTGGACCAATACCTTGGCGTGTAGCATGCGCTACACGTTTGATCCAAGGCAGCCAGCTTTCAGGGAGAAGGCTTACAGCTTTTCATCTCATCCCCTGCATGCATCAGCCTTACTAGAGATTTGAACAATGCAAGGAATTCGCGAGAGCATGTACCTTGTCCTAAGGTTCGTAGGTTCGAGTCTCCTTCAGCCAGAGATCAGTGTTTATATATATATATATATATATATATATATATATATATATATATATATATATATATATATATATATAGCTTGGGTACATGCCATCAAGGCTGGCTTGGGTAAACCATACCCCCGGCCGGGATTGAACCCCCGGTCATAGAGTCTCAAAACTCCAGCCCGTCGCGTTAGCCACTAGACCAGCTAGCCACAATAAGATTCATCCAACTAGGTATATTTCTACACCATAGGAAGGTTAGCACAGGCACCTCTGTGACCACAAATGCAAGTTTTTACAGACGGGCTGGAGTTTTGAGACTCTATGACCGCGGGTTCAATCCCGGCCGGGGGTATGGTTTGTTTGCAATCGTGTCATTACGATTTCTTGAGTCATGTTGACGGCAGTGAAGGGACTTGAGCTAGAGTTCGTCACGGCCACGCTAGCTGGAGATTCGTCTGTAAAAACTTGCATTTGTGGTCACAGAGGTGCCTGTGCTAACCTTCCTATGGTGTAGAAATATACCTAGTTGGATGAATCTTATTGTGGCTAGCTGGTCCAGTGGCTAACGCGACGGGCTGGAGTTTTGAGACTCTATGACCGCGGGTTCAATCCCGGCCGGGGGTATGGTTTATTTGCAATCGTGTCATTACGATTTCTTGAGTCTAGCTTGGATACATGCCATCAAAGCTAGCTTGGGTACATGCCATCAAAGCTAGCTTGGGTACAGTGCCATCAAAGCTAGCTTGGGTACATGCCATCAAAGCTAGCTTGGGTACATGCCATCAAAGCTAGCTTGGGTACATGCCATCAAAGCTAGCTTGGGTACATGCCATCAAAGCTAGCTTGGGTATATGCCATCAAATCTAGCTTGGGTACATGCCATCAAAGCTAGCTTGGGTACATGCCATCAAAGCTAGCTTGGGTACATGCCATCAAAGCTAGCTTGGGTTCATGCCATCAAGGCTAGCTTGGGTATATGCCATCAAAGCTAGCTTGGGTACATGCCATCAAAGCTAGCTTGGGTACATGCCATCAAAGCTAGCTTGGGTATATGCCATCAAAGCTAGCTTGGGTACATGTCATCAAAGCTAGCGTGGGTACATGCCATCAAAGCTAGCTTGGGTACATGCCATCAAGGCTGGCTTGGGTACATGCCATCAAGGCTGGCTTGGGTACATGCCGTCAAGGCTGGCTTGGGTACATGCCATCAAGGCTAGCTTGGGTACATGCCATCAAGGCTAGCTTGGGTACATGCCATCAAGGCTGGCTTAGGTACATCCGACGACTCTTACATGACCTGGGGCCAACAATCCACGACTGGGTTAGGTTTGAACTGTATCTTTCATCATCAGATAGCTTTGCTACGTACTGTTCCTCTGGCTGTGTCTGACAGCGAGTGAAATCACTGGCAGAGATGAGGATCATGAAGAGTCAGCTGTCTTGTAGGAGATTGCTGACTCGGTTACTGACTCACTTGTTCAGTGTTCACTTATGAGGTCTTGCAAGTGTTCATTCAGGATAGATACAGTCAGTCAATGTTGCTTTCGTAGATCAGCACGCACACGTACGTACAATTTCGCAAGTACTGACCCCCATGTACGTTGTTCCAAGCTGGAGTTAAATACGAATTTCTTTCCGTTTTATTCAGCCGGCTGAAGCTCTTGTTCAGCCGGCTGAAGCTCTTGTTCAGCCGGCTGAACTTGTTCATCGTGTAAGTGAACACTGGAAGAACTTCAGAACATCGAGTTGTAATGTCAAGATTTTCAAAGATTTTTGTGTTTTGAGAGACAGAAATTTGAAGATAACGAGAAGGTACGGAAAAATAAGGGGAAAATAGAGGAAGAAAAATGACTTAGAGAAAGAGAGAGGAAGAGAGACACTAAGAGAAGGAAAAGGACAGAAAGGTAGACAGACAAATAGGTAAGAAAATAGACATAAAAAATAAAAAATCAACACAGATAAGAGAGAGAGAGAGAGAGAGAGAGAGAGAGAGTGAGAGAGAGAGAGAGAGAGAGAGAGTGAGAGAGAGAGAGAGAGAGAGAGAGAGACAGACAGACAGACAGACAGAGACAGAGAGAGACAGAGAGAGGAAAGCAAAGAAATAGGAGGAAGATAGTAGAGAGACATAGACAGATAGATAGAGAGAAACATACGAGAGCATGACCTATCTCTGGCCCCTAACAACATACACACACACACACACACACACACACACACACACACACACACACACACACACACACACACACACCTGACTCTCCCAGGTGAGACATCATTAGCGTCTTCAGGCTAATGATTGTACACACACGACCTTTCCACAAAGGTGCTCACCAAAGGCCACTTTCCTTCCCTCCTCTTCCCTTCCTCCCCCCCCCCCGCTAATATATGAGGCGTGGGATAATATCTCTCTCATTACCCGTCCTGAGGTCGTAGCTACATACGTCTCCCGGACTTAACGCATCACATCTGTTACTGACGCCAGTCTTGGGTACCTACGTCTCTCGATACGTCTCCTACTTACCCACGAAACACGCAGACAGAAAAAAAACACTCCCATTTTAAAAAAATGAACATTTCGCCCTGGGTGAAACGTGGCTGTTGTTTTTAAAAGGCTTGTGTCAGGGTAGGTATTGTTTACCAGGTTGAGTGAGGGGGGGGGGGAGCCTGGTTGTCACAAGTGATGCTTCGTATCTCACTATGTGCAACACCGGTGTACTGAGATAGTTTTAACCGGTACCCGGTTAATAGGGTACCCCAGTGCCCAGTCCCGGTGACTGTGGGTACAGAGGTGTTCCCTCACGGTACAGTAAAAGTTGCACAGGTACAGACGTACCTGTAATTATGAGAGATTCACCAAACCAGTGAGACATAATCAATCTCTATACAGCTCTACACAGGTCTACACAGTGTAGCTACACCTGTGTACCTTCTTCCCTTCCTGTGGTACAATTTGTAACCTCAGTGGGACTATTTTTGTTCTAGATGAATGAACAACTGCTGGTGTGCGTGTGAACAGAAGGAACAAGGGCAGATACTTGCGTTCTACTAACACCGTGGAGATCGGTGCTGCTGATCATAGGGAAGACCACGACCTCAACCACTACCACGACCAATAAACACTACGTTGATCACAAAAAGAACTTGGGACCCCTTGACCCTCTGGGACGGAGAACCGAGTTTCCAAGTACTGGCCTCCGGGTTCAACGAAACGGCAAGAGACTTGTCACATTTGTGTTTCAGAGAGTTAAGGTGGCCATCTAGAGAGGGAACACCTTCGGAAGTAACTACTATTGTTTACACAGCATTAACGCTGCTTCCTCTAAGCCCCATCATCAACCCCTAATCCTCTCCCCTTAACCCTTATCTCCCCTTTTCTCCTTGCCCCCTAACTATCCACATCCACAGGTATACAACACGAAGATACAAAAATTGAAAAACAATGCAAAAAAAACATAGAGAGTGGGCCCGCCCACTCCGCCCCCTCTCACGATGCCCACTCACCAACCCCCGCCCACCCACCCACCAACGCCCACGCACTGCTGTGACCTTTGACCAAAGAAAAGGCATTAGGGAGCCACGTCACACGGAAAATAAACCTCCCAATTTTTCTGCCATGTTCCTGCGACTTCTGGCAATGACTGGACCAGAGTGTAGTTACAACAACAACAACAACAACAACAACAGTAATGTTGGTGGTGGTCCAGTCTTCAGAACTTGTAGTTACAACAACAATAACAACAACAACAACAACAACAACAACAACAACAACAATAAAACCTTTCTCAAGTCAGACTCTGAGCCGGGGTTCCCAGCCTTTGTCCCACAGTTCCCTCGGACACTGACAGGCTCCCATGGGCTCCCATGGGCTCCCATGGGCTCCCATGGGCTCCCATGGGCTCCCATGGGCTCCCATGGGCTCCCATGGGCTCCCATGGGCTCCCATGGGCTCTCATGGGCTCCCATGGGCTCCCATGGGCTCTCATGGGCTCCCATGGGCTCCCATGGGCTCCCATGGGCTCTCATAGGCTCTCATGGGCTCTCATAGGCTCCTAAAAATTAAAAATTAAAAATTGAAAAAATTATATTAACTAATATTAATTTCTTATGAAATCTGTGTGTAAATATTATATAAGTATTTTACACTTATATAAGTATTTTACACTTATATAAGTATTTTACACTTATATAAGTATTTTACACTTATATAAGTATTTTACACTTATATAAGTATTTTACACTTATATAAGTATTTTACACTTATATAAGTATTTTACACTTATATAAGTATTTTACACTTATATAAGTATTTTACACTTATATAAGTATTTTACAATTATATAAGTATTTTACAATTATATAAGTATTTTACACTTATATAAGTATTTTACACTTATATAAGTATTTTACACTTATATAAGTATTTTACACTTATATAAGTATTTTACACTTATATAAGTATTTTACACTTATATAAGTATTTTACACTTATATAAGTATTTTACACTTATATAAGTATTTTACACTTATATAAGTATTTTACACTTATATAAGTATTTTACACTTATATAAGTATTTTACAATTATATAAGTATTTTACACTTTTATACTAAAAACTAAATGTTAATACTAATAAGACGCTTAACAATTCGCAAACGGGCGAAATTATTTACAAACATTATCTCTCAGTCCACACCAGGACTCGAACCCGCACATACTGCATCATGGTACGTACTCTGATGCTGAGTGTATAGGTTCGAGTCCTGCTGTAAATTGAGAGATAATGTTTGTAAATAATGAGATGTTTCAGCCTATTTTGTTTTTGTCAACGAGTTGGTTAACACGAGGGAGAGGTTTAACAACTACACAACGAGTTGGTTAACACGAGGGAGAGGTTTAGCAACTACACAACGAGTTGGTTAACACGAGGGAGAGGTTTAGCAACTACACAACGAGTTGGTTAACACGAGGGAGAGGTTTAACAACTACACAACGAGTAGGTTAACACGAGGGAGAGGTTTAACAACTACACAACGAGTTGGTTAACACGAGGGAGAGGTTTAGCAACTACACAACGAGTTGGTTAACACGAGGGAGAGGTTTAACAACTACACAACGAGTAGGTTAACACGAGGGAGAGGTTTAACAACTACACAACGAGTTGGTTAACACGAAGGAGAGGTTAAGCAACTACACAACGAGTTGGTTAACACGAGGGAGAGGTTTAGCAACTACACAACGAGTTGGTTAACACGAAGGAGAGGTTTAGCAACTACACAACGAGTTGGTTAACACGAAGGAGAGGTTTAGCAACTACACAACGAGTAGGTTAACACAAGGGAGAGGTTTAACAACTACACAACGAGTTGGTTAACACGAGGGAGAGGTTTAGCAACTACACAACGAGTAGGTTAACACAAGGGAGAGGTTTAGCAACTACACAACGAGTTGGTTAACACGAGGGAGAGGTTTAGCAACTACACAACGAGTAGGTTAACACAAGGGAGAGGTTTAACAACTACACAACGAGTTGGTTAACACGAGGGAGAGGTTTAGCAACTACACAACGAGTTGGTTAACACGAGGGAGAGGTTTAGCAACTACACAACGAGTAGGTTAACACAAGGGAGAGGTTTAACAACTACACAACGAGTTGGTTAACACGAGGGAGAGGTTTAGCAACTACACAACGAGTAGGTTAACACAAGGGAGAGGTTTAGCAACTACACAACGAGTAGGTTAACACAAGGGAGAGGTTTAGCAACTACACAACGAGTAGGTTAACACAAGGGAGAGATTTAACAACTACACAACGAGTAGGTTAACACAAGGGAGAGGTTTAACAACTACACAACGAGTAGGTTAACACAAGGGAGAGGTTTAACAACTACACAACGAGTAGGTTAACACAAGGGAGAGGTTTAACAACTACACAACGAGTAGGTTAACACAAGGGAGAGGTTTAACAACTACACAACGAGTAGGTTAACACGAGGGAGAGGTTTAACAACTACACAACGAGTAGGTTAACACAAGGGAGAGGTTTAACAACTACACAACGAGTTGGTTAACACAAGGGAGAGGTTTAACAACTACACAACGAGTAGGTTAACACAAGGGAGAGGTTTAACAACTACACAACGAGTAGGTTAACACAAGGGAGAGGTTTAACAACTACACAACGAGTAGGTTAACACAAGGGAGAGGTTTAACAACTACACAACGAGTAGGTTAACACAAGGGAGAGGTTTAACAACTACACAACGAGTAGGTTAACACAAGGGAGAGGTTTAACAACTACACAACGAGTAGGTTAACACAAGGGAGAGGTTTAACAACTACACAACGAGTTGGTTAACACAAGGGAGAGGTTTAACAACTACACAACGAGTTGGTTAACACAAGGGAGAGGTTTAACAACTACACAACGAGTAGGTTAACACAAGGGAGAGGTTTAACAACTACACAACGAGTAGGTTAACACAAGGGAGAGGTTTAGCAACTACACAACGAGTTGGTTAACACAAGGGAGAGGTTTAACAACTACACAACGAGTTGGTTAACACAAGGGAGAGGTTTAACAACTACACAACGAGTAGGTTAACACAAGGGAGAGGTTTAACAACTACACAACGAGTTGGTTAACACAAGGGAGAGGTTTAACAACTACACAACGAGTTGGTTAACACAAGGGAGAGGTTTAACAACTACACAACGAGTAGGTTAACACAAGGGAGAGGTTTAACAACTACACAACGAGTAGGTTAACACAAGGGAGAGGTTTAACAACTACACAACGAGTAGGTTAACACAAGGGAGAGGTTTAACAACTACACAACGAGTAGGTTAACACAAGGGAGAGGTTTAACAACTACACAACGAGTAGGTTAACACGAGGGAGAGGTTTAACAACTACACAACGAGTTGGTTAACACAAGGGAGAGGTTTAACAACTACACAACGAGTAGGTTAACACAAGGGAGAGGTTTAACAACTACACAACGAGTAGGTTAACACAAGGGAGAGGTTTAACAACTACACAACGAGTAGGTTAACACAAGGGAGAGGTTTAACAACTACACAACGAGTAGGTTAACACAAGGGAGAGGTTTAACAACTACACAACGAGTAGGTTAACACGAGGGAGAGGTTTAACAACTACACAACGAGTTGGTTAACACAAGGGAGAGGTTTAACAACTACACAACGAGTAGGTTAACACAAGGGAGAGGTTTAACAACTACACAACGAGTAGGTTAACACGAGGGAGAGGTTTAACAACTACACAACGAGTTGGTTAACACAAGGGAGAGGTTTAACAACTACACAACGAGTAGGTTAACACAAGGGAGAGGTTTAACAACTACACAACGAGTAGGTTAACACGAGGGAGAGGTTTAACAACTACACAACGAGTAGGTTAACACGAGGGAGAGGTTTAACAACTACACAACGAGTTGGTTAACACGAGGGAGAGGTTTAACAACTACACAACGAGTAGGTTAACACGAGGGAGAGGTTTAACAACTACACAACGAGTTGGTTAACACGAGGGAGAGGTTTAACAACTACACAACGAGTTGGTTAACACAAGGGAGAGGTTTAACAACTACACAACGAGTTGGTTAACACGAGGGAGAGGTTTAACAACTACACAACGAGTTGGTTAACACAAGGGAGAGGTTTAACAACTACACAACGAGTAGGTTAACACGAGGGAGAGGTTTAACAACTACACAACGAGTTGGTTAACACGAGGGAGAGGTTTAACAACTACACAACGAGTTGGTTAACACAAGGGAGAGGTTTAACAACTACACAACGAGTAGGTTAACACAAGGGAGAGGTTTAACAACTACACAACGAGTAGGTTAACACAAGGGAGAGGTTTAACAACTACACAACGAGTAGGTTAACACGAGGGAGAGGTTTAACAACTACACAACGAGTAGGTTAACACAAGGGAGAGGTTTAACAACTACACAACGAGTAGGTTAACACAAGGGAGAGGTTTAACAACTACACAACGAGTAGGTTAACACAAGGGAGAGGTTTAACAACTACACAACGAGTAGGTTAACACAAGGGAGAGGTTTAACAACTACACAACGAGTAGGTTAACACGAGGGAGAGGTTTAACAACTACACAACGAGTTGGTTAACACAAGGGAGAGGTTTAACAACTACACAACGAGTAGGTTAACACAAGGGAGAGGTTTAACAACTACACAACGAGTAGGTTAACACAAGGGAGAGGTTTAACAACTACACAACGAGTAGGTTAACACAAGGGAGAGGTTTAACAACTACACAACGAGTAGGTTAACACAAGGGAGAGGTTTAACAACTACACAACGAGTAGGTTAACACGAGGGAGAGGTTTAACAACTACACAACGAGTTGGTTAACACAAGGGAGAGGTTTAACAACTACACAACGAGTAGGTTAACACAAGGGAGAGGTTTAACAACTACACAACGAGTAGGTTAACACGAGGGAGAGGTTTAACAACTACACAACGAGTTGGTTAACACAAGGGAGAGGTTTAACAACTACACAACGAGTAGGTTAACACAAGGGAGAGGTTTAACAACTACACAACGAGTAGGTTAACACGAGGGAGAGGTTTAACAACTACACAACGAGTAGGTTAACACGAGGGAGAGGTTTAACAACTACACAACGAGTTGGTTAACACGAGGGAGAGGTTTAACAACTACACAACGAGTAGGTTAACACGAGGGAGAGGTTTAACAACTACACAACGAGTTGGTTAACACGAGGGAGAGGTTTAACAACTACACAACGAGTTGGTTAACACAAGGGAGAGGTTTAACAACTACACAACGAGTTGGTTAACACGAGGGAGAGGTTTAACAACTACACAACGAGTTGGTTAACACAAGGGAGAGGTTTAACAACTACACAACGAGTAGGTTAACACGAGGGAGAGGTTTAACAACTACACAACGAGTTGGTTAACACGAGGGAGAGGTTTAACAACTACACAACGAGTTGGTTAACACAAGGGAGAGGTTTAACAACTACACAACGAGTAGGTTAACACAAGGGAGAGGTTTAACAACTACACAACGAGTAGGTTAACACAAGGGAGAGGTTTAACAACTACACAACGAGTAGGTTAACACGAGGGAGAGGTTTAACAACTACACAACGAGTAGGTTAACACAAGGGAGAGGTTTAACAACTACACAACGAGTAGGTTAACACAAGGGAGAGGTTTAACAACTACACAACGAGTAGGTTAACACAAGGGAGAGGTTTAACAACTACACAACGAGTAGGTTAACACAAGGGAGAGGTTTAACAACTACACAACGAGTAGGTTAACACAAGGGAGAGGTTTAACAACTACACAACGAGTAGGTTAACACAAGGGAGAGGTTTAACAACTACACAACGAGTAGGTTAACACGAGGGAGAGGTTTAACAACTACACAACGAGTAGGTTAACACAAGGGAGAGGTTTAACAACTACACAACGAGTAGGTTAACACAAGGGAGAGGTTTAACAACTACACAACGAGTAGGTTAACACAAGGGAGAGGTTTAACAACTACACAACGAGTAGGTTAACACAAGGGAGAGGTTTAACAACTACACAACGAGTAGGTTAACACGAGGGAGAGGTTTAACAACTACACAACGAGTAGGTTAACACAAGGGAGAGGTTTAACAACTACACAACGAGTAGGTTAACACAAGGGAGAGGTTTAACAACTACACAACGAGTAGGTTAACACAAGGGAGAGGTTTAACAACTACACAACGAGTAGGTTAACACAAGGGAGAGGTTTAACAACTACACAACGAGTAGGTTAACACAAGGGAGAGGTTTAACAACTACACAACGAGTAGGTTAACACAAGGGAGAGGTTTAACAACTACACAACGAGTAGGTTAACACGAGGGAGAGGTTTAACAACTACACAACGAGTAGGTTAACACGAGGGAGAGGTTTAACAACTACACAACGAGTAGGTTAACACAAGGGAGAGGTTTAACAACTACACAACGAGTAGGTTAACACGAGGGAGAGGTTTAACAACTACACAACGAGTAGGTTAACACAAGGGAGAGGTTTAACAACTACACAACGAGTAGGTTAACACAAGGGAGAGGTTTAACAACTACACAACGAGTAGGTTAACACAAGGGAGAGGTTTAACAACTACACAACGAGTAGGTTAACACAAGGGAGAGGTTTAACAACTACACAACGAGTAGGTTAACACAAGGGAGAGGTTTAACAACTACACAACGAGTAGGTTAACACAAGGGAGAGGTTTAACAACTACACAACGAGTAGGTTAACACAAGGGAGAGGTTTAACAACTACACAACGAGTAGGTTAACACAAGGGAGAGGTTTAACAACTACACAACGAGTAGGTTAACACAAGGGAGAGGTTTAACAACTACACAACGAGTAGGTTAACACAAGGGAGAGGTTTAACAACTACACAACGAGTAGGTTAACACGAGGGAGAGGTTTAACAACTACACAACGAGTAGGTTAACACAAGGGAGAGGTTTAACAACTACACAACGAGTAGGTTAACACAAGGGAGAGGTTTAACAACTACACAACGAGTAGGTTAACACAAGGGAGAGGTTTAACAACTACACAACGAGTAGGTTAACACAAGGGAGAGGTTTAACAACTACACAACGAGTAGGTTAACACAAGGGAGAGGTTTAACAACTACACAACGAGTAGGTTAACACGAGGGAGAGGTTTAACAACTACACAACGAGTAGGTTAACACGAGGGAGAGGTTTAACAACTACACAACGAGTAGGTTAACACAAGGGAGAGGTTTAACAACTACACAACGAGTAGGTTAACACAAGGGAGAGGTTTAACAACTACACAACGAGTAGGTTAACACAAGGGAGAGGTTTAACAACTACACAACGAGTAGGTTAACACAAGGGAGAGGTTTAACAACTACACAACGAGTAGGTTAACACGAGGGAGAGGTTTAACAACTACACAACGAGTAGGTTAACACGAGGGAGAGGTTTAACAACTACACAACGAGTAGGTTAACACAAGGGAGAGGTTTAACAACTACACAACGAGTAGGTTAACACAAGGGAGAGGTTTAACAACTACACAACGAGTAGGTTAACACAAGGGAGAGGTTTAACAACTACACAACGAGTAGGTTAACACAAGGGAGAGGTTTAACAACTACACAACGAGTAGGTTAACACGAGGGAGAGGTTTAACAACTACACAACGAGTAGGTTAACACGAGGGAGAGGTTTAACAACTACACAACGAGTAGGTTAACACAAGGGAGAGGTTTAACAACTACACAACGAGTAGGTTAACACAAGGGAGAGGTTTAACAACTACACAAGGGATATAATGTTCAGTTGTCTTAAGATTTCATCTGTGTTTTGATGTAATCATCAACAAGACTGAAAATATTTACTCGCACAGCCATGTTGATGGTAGTAACAGCTGTGCTAGTGGTGGTAATAGCTGTGCTAGTGGTGGTAACAGCAGTGCTAGTGGTAGTAACAGCTGTGCTAGTGGTGGTAATAGCTGTGCTAGTGGTGGTAACAGCAGTGCTAGTGGTAGTAACAGCTGTGCTAGTGGTGGTAACAGCAGTGCTGGTGGTGGTAACAGCAGTGCTGGTGGTGGTAACAGCAGTGCTGGTGGTGGTAACAGCTGTGCTAGTGGTGGTAACAGCTGTGCTAGTGGTGGTAACAGCAGAGCTAGTGGTAGTAACAGCAGAGCTAGTGGTAGTAACAGCAGTGCTAGTGGTGGTAACAGCAGAGCTAGTGGTAGTAACAGCAGTGCTATTGGTAGTAACAGCAGTGCTAGTGGTGGTAACAGCAGAGCTAGTGGTAGTAACAGCAGAGCTAGTGGTAGTAACAGCAGAGCTAGTGGTAGTAACAGCAGTGCTAGTGGTGGTAACAGCAGAGCTAGTGGTAGTAACAGCAGAGCTAGTGGTAGTAACAGCAGAGCTAGTGGTAGTAACAGCTGTGCTAGTGGTGGTAACAGCAGTGCTAGTGGTAGTAACAGCTGTGCTAGTGGTGGTAACAGCAGTGCTAGTGGTAGTAACAGCAGAGCTAGTGATGGTAACAGCAGTGCTAGTGGTGGTAACAGCTGTGCTAGTGGTAGTAACAGCAGAACTAGTGGTAGAAACAGCAGTGCTAGTGGTGGTAACAGCAGAGCTAGTGGTAGTAACAGCAGTGCTAGTGGTAGTAACAGCTGTGCTAGTGGTGGTAACAGCAGTGCTAGTGGTAGTAACAGCAGAGCTAGTGGTGGTAACAGCAGTGCTAGTGGTGGTAACAGCAGTGCTAGTGGTAGTAACAGCGGTGCTGGCGGTAGAAACGGCTTTGTGTGGAAAAGGTGTAGTGGGACAGCGGTGCTGGTGGTAGTAACGGCGGTGCTGGGGGTGGTAACAGCGGCTGGGGTAGTGAGGGGGTTTAACAGCGGTGCTGAGTGGTAGTAACAGCGGTGCTGGTTGGTAACGGGCGGGTGCTGGTGCTGGTGGTGGTAACAGCGGTGCTGGTTGGGTAGTAACACTGAGTGCTGGTTTTGGTGGGAGTAACAGTGGTGTGGTAGTGGTGTGAGTAACGGCGTGCTAATTGGCGGTAAACGGTGCTGGTGGTGGTAACAGCGGTGCTGGTGGTAGTAACGGTGGTGCTGGTGGTAGGATGATGGTAGTGCGGGGCTGTTGGGGGTTTAAACGGCGGTGCTGGTGGTAGTAACGGCGGTGCTGGTGGTAGTAACAGCGGTGCTGGTAGTACAGTGGTAGTAAGGTGCTGTAGCCGGTGTTTGGAAAAGGGTGTAGGTAAGACAGCGGTCTAGTGCTGAAGTGGGTGGATAACGCGGGGGTGGTGGTATTGGCACAGTGTTTGGTAAGGTGGTAGCAGCGGTGCTAGTGGTGGTAACAGCGTGCTGGTGGTGGCAGCATGCTGGGGTAGTGGTGGTAAACAGCAGACTGGTGGTGGTAACAGCGTGCTGGTGGTAGTAACAGCGGTGCTAGGGGGTAGTAACAGCGGTGCTGTGGTAGTAACAGCGGTGCTGGTGGTAGGTCAGCAGTGCTGAGTGGTGTAACAGCCTTGGTGCTGAGTGGTGGTAACGGCAGTGCTGAGTGGTAGTAACAGCGTGCTTAAAGTGGTACAGAAACCCCCTTTGTGTGATTGTAACAGCCCTGATAATACTACCCCTGACGTGCGGATCATCAGGCTGGAGGTCAACCTGCACCTCCTCCTCCACACTTCTCCCAGCCCCCAACACCTTCCCCCAGCCCCCAACACCTCCACATTTGCGGTGAATGGACTCCCCCGATACACTAATTCATCGTCACTAAATTTTTAGGAAATATCGTTGAAATTCTCTTCAGGGTTTATAAAATGCTTGGTGATTAATTCTTGGGAAATATTTCAGACTTAAATTGTGAATTCTCATCTAGAAATTCCCTCACAGTATTAAAAATAGCCAAGGTATCAGACTGAATATTTCCTCCTCAGACCAAATGTACCCCTGAGTACATGAGGAATCTCCACAGACCTAACGTACCCTAGGGGGGACATAGGGGTCTCCACAGACCTAACTACCCCTAAGGGGTACATAAAAGGGGGCTCCACAGACCTAACGTATCCCTGAAGTACATGCACCCCGAGGTTGGAAACCCTGCTCTATGGTCAGGATCCCCGGGGCAAGAGGGCAAACTCAGCAGTTCAACAGGGAGTGTGACTGAGGAGCAAGACAGGCTGCTCAGTGTGACTGAGAGACAAGAGAGGGAGCTCAGTGTGACTGAGAGACAAAAAGACCCGGGCAGCCAGCCCAGTGTGACTGAGAGACAAAGAAAGGGAGCTCAGTGTGACTGGGGGGAGACGGAGCAGAGGCAGCTCAGTGCCAACAAGAAATAGGATCCTTGTAAAAAGGGCTGGGGCCTAGTAACAAGAACTAAGATCCTTTAACAGAACTAAGACCTAGTAACAGAACTAGGACCTAGTAACAAAACTAGGACCCCAGCTACAAAAACTAGGATCCTAGTAACAAGTACTAGGATCCTAGCAACAGAACCCGGACCCCAGTAATAAGAACTAAGATCCTAATAGCAAGAACTAAGACCCTAATAACAAGGACTAGAACCCAGTAACAAAAAATGGGGCCTAGTTCAAGAACTAGGATCCTAGTAACAGAAACTAGGATCCTCATTAACAAGAACGGGGCCCTAGTAACAGAAAGACCTAGTAACAGAACTAGTCCTAGTAACACGAACTAGGATCCTAGTAACACGGAATAAGACCCTAGTAACAAGAACTATGGGCCCAGTACAAGATCTGGGGCCCTAGTAAAAAGAATTAGTACCTAGTAACAAAAACTACGAACATAGCAATAAGACCAAGACCTAGTAACAAGAACTGGGGTCCTAATATAAGAACTATTAACCTAGTAACATGAACTAGTAACCTAGTAACAAGTACTACGAACCTATTAATAAGACCAAGATCCCAATAACAAAAACTAGTACCCCAGTAACAAGAACCACGAATCTAGTAATAAGACCAAGACCTAGTAACAAGAACTAGGACCTATTAACAGAACAAAAGGGTCCTAGTAACAAGAACTTGGATCCTAGTAACAAAAACTAGGATCCCGTAAGTGAGACTGGGACCTAGTAACCCAAAAACTAGAACCTTAGTAACAAAAACAAGGACCCCAGTAACCCAAGAACTACGACCCCAGTAACAAGAACTTGACCCCATTTAACAGAACTAGGACTCTGGTAACAAAAACTAGGATCTAGTAACAATATCTGGGACCTAGTAACAAGAACTAGGACTTTGGTAACTAGACTTTGGATCCTAGTAACAAACTAGAATCTTAATAGCAAAAACTAGGATCCTAGTAACAAAAACTGGGATCTAATAAAAACTAGTCTCCAGTAACAAGACTAGGACCCCGGTAACAAGAACTAGGACCCTAGTAACAGAAGTAGGACCTTAGTAACAAGAACTAGAATCTTGCAACAAAAACTAGGATCCTAGTAACAAGAACTAGAACCTAGTAACAAGAACTAGGATCCTATTGCAAAACTAGGATCCTAGTAACAAGAACTGGGACCTAGTACAAAAACAAGGACCCTAGTACAGAACTAGGATCCTAGTAACAAGAACTAGAATCCTTTTAACAAAAACTGGGGTCCCAGTAACAAGAACTGGGACCCCAGTAACAGAATAGGACCCCAGTAACAAGAACAACGACCCCAGTAACAGAACCTGGATCCCAGTAACAGAACTGGATCTTAGTAGTAAGGACTGGGACCCCAGTAACAAGAACTAGAACCTTAGTAACAAGAACAAGGACCTGGGAACCAGAACTCGACCCTAGTAACAGAACTACGGCCCCATTAACAAGAACTAGGACTCTGGTAACAAGAACTAGGATCCTAGTAACAAAAACCAGGATCCTAGTAACAAGAACTAGGGCCTTATTGACTTACGGGCTAGGACCTAGTAACAAGAACTAGGGTCCCAGTAACAAAAAACTATTAACCTAGTAACATAACTGTACCTAGTAACAAGAACTGGGATCCTAGTATCCGAAATGGGATCTAGTATCAATTTCTGGGATCCTAGTAAAAAGGGATACTAGCATCAAGGGACTGGGATCCTAGTAACAAGGACGGGATCCCAGTAACAAGGACGGGGATCCTAGTAACAGGACGGGGATCCTAGTAACAAAGGGCGGGATCCCAGTAGCAAAGGGCGGGATCCTAACAAGGACTAGGATCCTAGTAACAAAGGGCTAGGATCTAGCAACAGGAAAACGACCTATAAATTGAGTGTCAGGGTGTGAAGTCTCTGGAGACCCTATAAACGTCAACAGAGGATAAGCTCAGGAAACTATAGTACCTCTGGTCGCCGTCTGATATGTTTCCTCTTTAAAACCCACCCACCCTGCAGCAAAGTCCCTTCCCTCCTCTTTCCTCCCCTCCCTTTCTCTCTTTACCTCCACCCCGCCTCTTTCTCTCTCTCTCTATCCCCCCCCCGCCTTCTACCTGTCACCCTCCTTCAGGGACACCAAAATCTCTACTTGTTGACCCGGATCCGGACTTCAGACCCTCCCTCTCCCTTCCCTCACCCTCCCTCACTCAACCTGTGGGAGACGTCCTTTTGTCTGCTGACAGACACACGGAGGATCGAGTCTGTACTGCTCGCGGCGCTCGTAATAAAGAATTTTTCGCCCCAGTTAAAACAATACTCGGGTTTTTGATTTGTGTCGTAAAAAATTGAGTATTTTAACGAGTTTGAAGGCAAAAAACCCATGTAGTGGACATAAATAGAGACAGAAGACAGACTTTTTTTATATATCCCCTTGGGGCCTAAATAGACACCCCATAAACAGCATATGTAAAGAAATCACAAATCGTAGACACAAGTAAGATACGTAAACTTAGACATAAAAAAAGACATATACTTTTTACAGACATCATTAGACATGGTTTAAAAATACGTAGTACGGGCTTGGGGGAAGGTAGACATATAAATGGTACAGATATTATTAAACGTGGGTAGGCAATATTTGTGGCAGAATTATTAGACGTAAGTAGACATATACGTTGTGACAGACATTTGTAGACGTAAGCAAACAGATATTCGTGGTAGGCACACATTAGTAAAAAGATAGACAGATATCGTGGTAGCAGATATTAGTAGACGTAAGTAGACAAATATAAACATTACAATTTAAGGCGACGTGTCCCTCAGCCCTGGACCCAAAAATTATTCCCGGACGGACCCAAACATCGTCTGGAGCTTTTTAAAGTGAGGGGTTACAGCAACAAGCCCCGACGGGGAAGCTTTCCGGGAACAAGCCCCGACAGTGGAAAGCAGCAACAAGCCTGACGGGGGTATGCCGGGAACAAGCCCCCGACAGTGAGGCTTGAGCCAAAACCCCGACAGTGGGGATTGCAACCCAAACCCCGACAGTGAGGCTTGCCCAGCAACAAGCCCCGACATTTAGGTTCTTGGGAACAAAACCCCGACAGTGGGGCTTACTTTGGAATTTTAAACCCCCGACAGTGGGTTGCCCGGGAACAAGCCTGACGGTGAGGTATGCTGGCAACAAGCCTGACAGTGGGTTCCAGCAACAAGCCTGACGGGGAAACCCTTTGGGAACAAGCCTGACGGGGAGGGGATCCCCAGCAACCAAACCCCGACAGTGGGGGATCCAGCAGCAAGCCTGACGGTTTAGGTATCTAGCAACAAGGCCCGACAGGGGAGGGGATACTGGGAACAAAAACCCCGACGGGGTATACTAAAAAAGCCCCGACGGGGAAGCTTCCCAGCAACAAAAACCTGACCCGTGAAACGCCCTTTTGGGCCCTGACCCGTGGTCTTGAGCAACAAGCCCCGACATTTAAACCCTTAGCAACAAGCCTGACGGGGAGTCTTACTTGGGAGCAAGCCTGACAGTGGGGTTCGCCCAAGCCCTGACGGGGAGTCTTGCCCCGCAACAAGCCCTGACAGTGAGTCTTACTTAGCAACAAGCCCTGACAGTGAGGCTTACTTAGCAACAAGCCCTGACAGTGAGTCTTACTTAGCAACAAGCCCTGACAGTGAGGCTTACTTAGCAACAAGCCCTGACAGTGAGGTTTGGGAACAAGCCCCGACGGGGGGTAGTACCAAACCCCCAACCCGGGGAGGTTGCCCAACGAAGCCCCGACAGTGAGGCTTCCAGCAACAAGCCCGACGGGGAGGGCACTTGGCAACAAGCCTGACGGGGGGTTGGCAACAAGCCCCGGCGGTGGGGGGTTTCTAGCAACAAGCCCCGACGGTGGGGGGGAACGCCAGGAAAAAAGGGGCCCGACGGTGAGGGGATGCTGGGAACAAGCCCCAAAAAGTGAGGCTTCCCGGGAACAAGCCTGACAGTGAGGCTTTTCCCAAACGGCAAGGGCCTTTTTCCGGTGAAACTTTCCCCGCAACAAAACCCGACGGGGAGGTGTCGGGAACAAGCCCCGACGGGGAGGCTTCCCGGGAACAAGCCCCGACAGTGAGTCTTGAGCAACAAGCCTGACGGGGGGGAAATTTGCAGCAACCCAAGCTGGGCTTGCGCCCCGCAAAATGACAGTGAGTCCTCCCAACAAGCCCGACTTTAGGCTTCTTAGCAAACCCTGACCGGGGGGTCTTGCCAACCCAAACCCCGATGAACACTTGGCCAAAAACCCCGACAGTGGGGATGCAAGGGCCCCGACGGGGGTATGCTCAACAAGCCTGACAGTGAAACTTAGCAACAAACCCCGACAGTGAAAGGCCCAGCAACAAGCCTGACGGGGGGGCTTCCAGCAGCAAGCCTGACGGGGGGGTTGCTGGGAACAAGCCCCGACAGGGGAACTTGTAGCAGCAAGCCTGACGGTGGGGGGTTCTTAGCAACAAGCCTGACGGGGGAGGCTTCCGGAAAAGCCCCGACGGGGAGGGGATGCTGCCCCAAGCCCTGACAGTGGGGACTTGGCAACAAGCCCCGACGGGGGTATGCTAGCAACAAGCCTGACGGGGAAACACTTGCAACAAGCCTGACGGGGGGGCTTACAGCAACAAGCCCCGACAGTGAAACACAGCAGCAAACCTGACAGTGAGGTATGCTGGCAACAAGCCTGACAGTGAAAACCCGCAACCCAAACCCCGACAGTGAGGTATGCTGGGAACAAGCCTGACGTGGGCTTCCAGCAACAAGCCTGACAGTGAGGCTCATTTGGGAACAAGCCCCGACGGTGAGGTATGCTGGCAACAAGCCTGACGGTGGGGGGTTCCCAGCAACAAGCCCGACGGTGGGGATCAGCAACAAGCCCCGACGGGGGGCTTGCCCCGCAAAACCCTGACAGTGAGGTATACTAGCAACAAGTCCTGACAGTGAGGCTTCCGCAGAAACCTGACAGTGAGGCTTTCCCGCCAAGCCTGACGGTGAGGGTATCTGGGAAACAAGCCCGACAGTGGGTATGCTGCAACAAGTCCTGACAGTGGGGATGCTGAGCAAGCCTGACAGTGGGTATGCTGCAGCAAGTCCCGACAGTGAGGCTTCCAGCAGCAAACCCCGACAGGAGGGCCCCTTAAAACAACAAGCCTGACAGTGAGGCTTGCCAGCAACAAGCCCGACGGGTGGGGATGCTAGCAACCCAAATCCTGACAGTGGGGCTTTAACTTTGGCCAAATGAAAGGGGGATCTTTGGCCCCTGACGGGGGGGTATCCCAGCAACAAGTCCCGACAGTGAGGTTTTCCCAGCAAGGCCTGACGGGGAAACCCCCAGCAGCAAATCCCCCGACGGGGAAACTTTTTGGGAAAACCTGACGGTGGGGGGTTCCGGGAACAAGCCCTGACAGTGAGGTATGCTAGCAACAAGCCCTGACAGTGAGGTATGCTAGCAACAAGCCCTGACAGTGAGGCTTACTTAGCAACAAGCCCTGACAGTGAGGCTTACTTAGCAACAAGCCCTGACAGTGAGGCTTACTTAGCAACAAGCCACAAGGGGAGGTATGCTGGGAACAAGTCCCCGAAATGGGCTTCCAGCAACAAGCCTGACGGGGAGGGATGCTGGGAACAAGCCCCGACAGTGAGGTTTTGGCCACTAAACAACAAGCCCTGACGGGGGTCCCGCCGGGAGGCTTTCGGCCAAGGCAAGGCCCGAAAAAGTGAGGGGGGATACTAGCAGCAAGCCCCGACGGGGAGGTATACAGCAACAAGCCTGACGGGGAAAGGGTTGCCCCCGCAACAAGCCCCGACGGGGAGGTATGCTGGGAACAAGCCTGACAGTGAGGCTTCTTAGCCCAAAAAGCCCCGACAGTGGGTATACTGGGAACAAGTCCGCAGTGAGGCTTGCCAGCAACAAGCCCCGACAGTGGGGATGCTGGGAACAAGCCTGACAGTGGGTTTTGGGAACAAGCCCTGACAGTGAGGTATACTAGCAACAAGCCCTGACAGTGAGGCTTACTTAGCAACAAGCCCTGACAGTGAGGCTTACTTAGCAACAAGCCCTGACAGTGAGGTATGCTAGCAACAAGCCCTGACAGTGAGGCTTACTTAGCAACAAGCCCTGACAGTGAGGTATGCTAGCAACAAGCCCTGACCGTGAAACTTTTTTGGGAACAAGCCTGACGGGGTTGCTTTGCAACAAGCCCCGACAGTGAGGAACAGCAACAAACCTGACAGTGAGGTTACTTTGCAGCAAGCCTGACGGGGTGGAAAACCCACTTAGGGGAACAAGCCTGACGGGGAATTTTGCTGGGAACAAGCCCTGAAAAAGCCGGGTAACTTTGCAACAAGCCTGACGGGGGGTATCTGGAAAAAAGCCTGACGGGGTTGGAAACCCCAGGGGGGAGCAACAAGCCCCCGACAGTGGGGTTACTTTGGGAACAAGCCTGACAAATGAAGGATACGGGAACAAGCCCCGACAGT
Organism: Cherax quadricarinatus; assembly: GCF_038502225.1. Classification (NCBI taxonomy): domain Eukaryota; kingdom Metazoa; phylum Arthropoda; class Malacostraca; order Decapoda; family Parastacidae; genus Cherax; species Cherax quadricarinatus. Next base: position 8,905,046 of record NC_091369.1, read on the forward strand.
GGTAACCCGGGCAAACAAGGGTTTTTTGAAAAAGTGGGGTATTTTCTTGCAACAAGCCGACAGTGAGGTTACTTTGCAACAAGCCTGACGGGGGTTTCCCCCACCAAACCAAGGGGCCTTGGAAAAAGGTGAGGTATCTTTTAGCCAAAAACCTGACGGGGTTGGATATAGGGGGCCCGCCCAAACCCCGAAGGGAGTGAAAGGGTAATTTCTTAACAAGGCCCCGACAGTGAGGTTTAAAATACTAACCCCCCAAAAAAAACCTGACAGTGGGTATCTGGGAAAAACCCCGACAGTAGGTTACTTGGGAACCCAAACCTGACGGGGAGGTATCTGGCAACAAGCCCCGACGGGGAGGTATACTAGCAACAAGCCCCGACATTTAGGTTACTTGAACAAGCCTGACGGTGAGGGGATGCTGGAACGAAGCCCGGCCCCGTGAGGTTGCCGGGAACAAGCCCCCGACAGTGGGGGAAAAACTGGCAAGGCCCCGACAGTGAGGAAAACTAGCAACAAGCCTTTACGGGGAGGTATACTAGCAACAAAACCTGACAGTGAGGTTTTTGCGGGAACCAAGGGCCCCGGACAAACTTGGGGTTTTGCCAACCCCGGGGAATTCTCCTCCCACCCAAAGGAAAAACCCCCGAAACCCGATGGGGTTTTTCCAAGCCCCACCTTTGCCCCAAAAAACCCCCGCTTGGGTTCACCCCAACCCACCTTTTAATTCCAAAAACCCCAACCCCACCCCTTTCTTGGGTTCCAAAAACCCCCCACCAACCCTGCCCTTGGGGTTACCCCAACCCAACTTTTGCCCGACTACCCCACCAACCCCGCTTGGGGTTACCCCACAATCCCCTGGGGTTGCCCACCCCCCCAACCCCCCTTGGGGTTCCAAAAACCCCCCGCCTGGGGGTTTTTCCCCCCCCACCCTGGGTTCCAAAAACCCCAAATTCCCCCTTAAAAGTTTCCTTCCAACCCTGCTTGGGGTTTTTTTAAAACCCCCTGGGGTTTTCCCAACCCACCCTGGGGTTTTCCAACCCCCACCAACCCCCCTTTCATTTACCCCCCCAACCCTGCATTGGGGTTTCCCCACCCCCACCAACCTGCGGGGCCCTTCCCCCCAACCTGGGGGGTTTACCCCAACCCCCCCTTCTTGGTTTCCCCCCAGCCAACTCCCTGGGGTTGCCCACCCCCAATCCTTCTTGTTCAAAACCCACCTCTTTTTCAAAAACCCCCAAACCCAACCCTTCCTTGGGGTTCCCCAACCCACCTGGGGTTTTCCCCCCAACCTCCCTGGGGTTTTCCCCCCAACCCATCCTTTCTTGCCCCCCAACCCACCTGGGGGTTTTTCCAACCCCACCCTAAGGGTTGCCACCCCAACCTGCTTGGGGTTTCACCCCACCACCCTGGGGTTGCCACCAACCTGGGGGTTTGTTTCCAAAAACCCCATCTTTGCCCCCCAACCCACCCTGGGGATCCCCCAACCCACCCTTGGGGTTCCTTCAACCCCAACCCCCCTAAGGGGTTTACCAAAAACCCCTGGGGTTACTTCCCCCCAACCCTCTGGGGGTTTCTCCAACCCCACCCAACCCTGGGGGTTTCCAAAAACCCCACCCCCTTGGGGTTACCCCACCAACCCTTGGGGTCCTTCCAAAAACCCCCGCTTACTCAAAAACCCCCAACCCAACCCCTGCTTTCTCAACCCCCCACCTAGGGTTTCCCACCCCTACCCTGGGGATCCAAAAACCCCAACCACCCCTGGGGGGCCTTCCCCCACCCACCTGGGTTCCCCGCAACCTCTTTGCTCCAATCCCCACCCAACCCTCTTTGCTCCAAAAACCCTCTCTTCCTTCAAAACCCCACTTAAAACCCCTGGGGTTGCCCAACCCCAAAACCCCGGCAAAAATCCACCCCACCCAACCCCTGGGGGTTTCTCCAACCCCACCAATCCCCGCTTGGGGTTTTTTTGCAAAAACCCACCCTTCAACCCCCCCCTAAAATCTTCCCACCCAACCTCTCTTGCCCACCCCCCAACCCTGGTTGCTCCAACCCCACCCAACCTTTGGCCTTCCAACCCCCACCCCTGGGGGGCTTACCCCAACCAACCCCTGGGGGTTTCTCCAAAAATCCCACCCTGACTTCCTTCCCCCCAACCTCTGGGCCCCCAACCCCCAACCCCCCCTCTGGGGCCTTCCAAAAACCTTCTGGGTTTCTCCAACCCCTTACCCAACCCCCGGGGGAATTTTAAACCCCAACCACCTGGGGGTTTCTAGCCCCAACCTGCTTGGGGGATCCAAAAACCTGCTTTCCCACCCCCACCCAAAAACCCCACTTGGGGTTCCCTTTCCAACCTCTGGGGGTTTTCTGAACCCCACCTCTTCTTGCCGCCCATATTGCTTGGGCCCCGCCCCTCTGGGGGTTTCTCCAACCCCCACCCCTCGGGGCCTTCCACCCCACCCAACCCCCGCTTACTCCAACCCCCACCGCCCCCAAAACCCCAACCTTCTTGTTCCCCCCACCTTGCCCAACCTCTGGGGGTTTCTCCCCCCAACCCCCTACTTGCCCACCCAACCCCTATTGCTCCACCACCCACCTGGGGATACCAAAAAGCCCCTGGGCCCTTGCCCCACAGTTGGGGGTTCACCCCCAACCACCTGGGGGTTTCCCAAAAACCTGCCCTAAACCTTTCCAACCCCGCCTGGGGGTTCTCCAACCCCACCCCCTGGGGTTGCTTCCCAAAACCCACCTTTTTTCCCCACCCAAAACCCACCTACTTGCCCCCCACCCACCTGGGGGTTTCTCAACCCCCCCCACCGGGGGTTTTCCCCCCCCCAAAAACCCTTTCTTTTACCCACAAAAATTTCTCCCCCCACCCCAACCCCTGGCCCCCAACCCCAAAACCCCAACCCTGCCTCCCCCCCAAAAAACCCTGGGGATCCACCCCCAACCCACATGGGTTCCACCCCAACCACCTGGGCCCCCACAACCTGCTTTTTTACCAACCCCCGGGGGACTTCAAAAAACCACCTGGTTGCTCCAAAAACCACCTGGGGGTTTCTCAACCCACCTGGTTTCTCCCCCCAACCCACCTGGGTGCTACCCCCCAAAACCCCCCTTTTTAAACCCCCCCCAACCCCCTGGTTGCTCCCCCCCAACCCACCCCCTTTTCCCCCACCCCCCCACCCCCCCCTGGTAAAACCACCCAACCCTTTTTGGGCCCCCCCACCCACCCTCCCTTCCCCCACCCCCCCCCACCCTTTCTTGTTCCCCCCCACCCACCCTTTCTTGTTTCCCCACCCCCTTTTTTCCACCCCCCCCCACCCCTTGTTTTCCCCCCCCACCCCACCCCCGCCTTTTTACCCCCCCCAACCCCGCTTGTACCCCCCCCCCCTTTGCTTTCCCCCCCCCACCCACCCTTTTCCCCCCCCCACCTGCTTTTCCACCCCACCCCCCTGTTGTTTTCCCCCCACCCCCTTTTTCCCCCCCCCACCCACCCCGCTTTTCCCCACCCCCCCCTGTTTTTTCCACCACCCACCCTTTCTTGTTTCCCCCCCCCCCACCCCCGCTTGTTTCCCCCCCCACCCCCCTTTTTCCCCCCCCACCCCCCCCCCCACCCTGCTTGTTTCCCCCCCCACCACCTGCTTGCTCCACCCCCCCCCACCTCTTGTTTCCCCCCCACCCCACCTGTTTCCACCCCCCCCCCACCCCTTTTGTTCCACCCCACCCCCCCCCTTTTTCCCCCACCCACCCCCTTGTTTCCCCCCCCCCACCCCCCTTTTTTCCACCCCCACCCCCCCCTGTTTTTTTCCACCCCCCCCCCGCCTTTTCCCCCCCCCCCACCCCCGCTTGTTCACCCCACCCCCCTCTTGTTTTCCCCCCCCACCCACCCCTGCGCCCACCCCACCTCCTCCCCCACACACTATGAATCATGCACCCAGAGACCTTCTATGTCGGATAAATGCTCTACTGACTTCCCCCAGCTGAGGCTGACCTACGGGGAAGTCTCCCAGCTGAGGCTGAACTGAAGTCCCCCATGAGACTGAAAACTAAGGGTCTCCCAACTCAGGTGCCTCCTGAAGTTTCCACCGGGCCCGACACTACTGAAGTCTTTTAACTGGGTGCACTACTGAATTTTCCCAGCTCAGGCTGACACTCAAGTCCCCAACTGAGGCTGACACTACTCAAATCTCAGCTCAGGCTGAAAATTTCCCTTTTTTCGGTATTTCCCCATTTTCTTTACATGGTTTATCAGGTGAGGAGGGGGGGGTTCCCAGATGGTCCATCTAGGATGGGTTTGACGTACTGTGATAAGATCGTGACTGACTTCTTTGTGTGAGATTCCCTTTTAATTTCCCGCCCCAAACGAGCTTTCGCAGGGTTATTCAGCTGACATGAGTCTCTGGTGATTTTGGGGGGCCACTATCTCACCCCGAGGATTTCCCTTTCTGGGGGGCGATGCTGCACCCTTGGCTTTCTTTTTCTTCCCAATTTTCATTATGTCCATTTACGGGGGGGTTGAACCCCAGTAGCAACTTATCGATCAACCCAACAGTTAGTCAAACAATCTCTCAGTTTCCGGTTCTGAACATATCTTGCTTGCCCCTTTGGGTCCCAACACTGTATTTGGGGCTCCCCCTTGATACCTTACCCCAAACCACCCGTTCGTTTTTTTCCACTTGTTGTTATGTTTTTGGGAGTCATCAATATCTATGTCCAATTAAATTTTTTTTTTCTGGTCAATACCCTTTGACTTGTGTGTCCACTCTTCTACTATTAAGGGTGTGTATGGGATTTGTGAGTATTTATATTTTGGCTAATACACGTGATCCAGGTGTCATTCAACACTGGCTCGAAATTTGGGTAAATTGTTTTGGGGAGGGGAAGGGACAGTAAAAACTCAATTCCCACAAAACCCAAACCCACATACACTAAACTCACACATACCCTCAAATTTCTCACACATACACTCAAAATTACACACATAAAACCTCCCTTTATTAATGCAAAAACAAAAATTTCCCTTAAAAACCCACATACACCCTCCCTTATATACACATCTTTACATACACTTTTATGTCCTAAAAACACCTTTCGCCCCTTTTCAGTATTAACACAAATTTTTTAAAAGTTAAAAACCCAAAGCAGGTTCCAATACCCGCTATATATGTCTTTTACTTTGGCTAAACCCTTTTCCTAGTGTAGCCTATCCTTTAAATCCCCCTCCATCACACCCTCCTAACCTTTTTGTACTTTGAAACATTCCGGGAGGGGGAAAGCCGCAATAATACCTCTCATTATTCCCTCCTGGTCTCTCAACCACACTCTTCTTTTTTACTCTCCCCAAACATCTAAAAAAAATCTACAGTTTCAGGGCATTCATTGGGCCTTGTCGTTCTGTCCCGGCACTGCTGCCTGCCTGCCTGGCTGCCTTGCTGGTAGTCCCGTCACTGCCCCCGCCCCGCCGCCAGCCTGACGGGGGGGGGGGAAGGGAACGCCCATCACCTTCAATTTGGGGGAAAAGCAGACACTGCCCTTTAAAAGGGTTTCAAGGGTCGGGTCGGGGACCCTTTTACTCCCCATCCAGGAGGCACACCCCCCATTGGGCTTGGGTTTCCCATAATAAAATAATAAAAAAAAAAAAAAATAATAATAAAAAATATCTAGTGCTCACCCCACAAAAGAGGTGTCCCCCAAACACACCCCCACCCACTACATTCAAACTCCACCCCCACAGCAACCACCCATTTTCCCTTATCAGGTCCCCCCTTCCCCCAACCCCAAACCTAGACCACTTAAAAAAAGAAAGTTGAAGGTGGTATAAAAAGCAGATGGAATAACAAATAAGTATGAGGAGTGGCGAAAGAATCAAGAACTCCCCAGAAAATAGCACTCACAGAAACAAAACTCACCAGAATAATAAAGATTAAACTTTCCCCCCGGATATCCCTCGGGAAAAGACAGAGGGGGGGAGAGGGGAGGAGGGTTACTGCTCATTAAAACCAGTGGGGTTGGGAAAAAGGAAGGGAAAGGATGGACGGGGGAAAAGGACTACTTAGTAGAAACAATCCAGTCTGAGGGACATATATAATTCAGTAATGTACAACCCCCCCAGAACTGCAGGGGGCCAAAAAAGAATACGATAGAGCAACAGGCAATGGGACACTAGCCGGGTGGCCAGGAGGCCCATGGGGGCAAAATTATAGTTATGGGTGATTTAATCCAAGGGGGATTGACTGGGAAAAACCCGGGGCCCCATTTGGGGTCCCGAAACATGGAGACCAAGATGATGGATTTTGGGCTGGGAAACCCCATGCATCAACATTTAGAACACTACCAGAGGGAGGAGAGGATGAACCAGCAAGACTGGGCCTTTTGTTCCCCTTAGTAGTTCTGAATCGGGATATCATGTGTGAAAGGGCCCCCCGGGGGTTTGTGATCATGTGGTTTGTGCCTGACTACACAGTTGAGCTCCAAGTGGAAGAAAAGAAGGAATAGTTGGAAAAAACCCAAAATACAAAAGGGGCTCTCGGTTAGGGAACTTCTTTCAAAAATTAGGGGGGGGGAACTGACAGGGAAAAAAAGACAAAAATGATGGACTATGTGGCAACAAAATGCAAGGAGGCAGAGGGGTTCTGGGGGAAAAGAAATAATGGGAAGAACAGAAAGTCCCTTGGTTCCCCAAAAGGGAGGGAGGCAAAAAAAAGGGTACTGAGAATGGAAAAAGGGACAGAAGACAAGAACTCAGGGGAAAAAAAAGAGATTAGGGAAAGTCAGAAACAATATGCAGATAAGAAGGGGGGCTGCGGCAATCGAAAAACATGCATAAATCAAAACGACCCGGCTGTTGTACAGCCCATCAGGAGGGGAAAAAAACATCAAGGGCCAGGTAATCAGACTGAGGGAAGGGGGATGGGGAAATTACAAAAAAACACCGGGAGGATGTCGGGGGTCAACACAAGATTTAAAGAAGTATTTAAGTGGGAAAACCCGTAGGACTCCCGGAAATCAGAGCGGGGGGGACCACAAGTGCTGGTGAGTATAACCGGAGGGGAAGAACCTTTCGAACGCACCCCAAAAGGGGGGGGACCGAAAAACTTCCCCTTTAAAGGGGGGAATTTTTTTTTAACAAGATCTTCCACAATTTGAAATCGCCCCAGGG
>NC_091369.1:8912304-8927304 GCF_038502225.1 Cherax quadricarinatus
TGAGGGTCACTGACTCTCATACACTACACTGTGAGGGTCACTGACTCTCATACACTACACTGTGAGGGTCACTGACTCTCATACACTACACTGTGAGGGTCACTGACTCTCATACACTACACTGTGAGGGTCACTGACTCTCATACACTACAATGTGAGGGTCACTGACTCTCATACACTACAATGTGAGGGTCACTGACTCTCATACACTACACTGTGAGGGTCACTGACTCTCATACACTACAATGTGAGGGTCACTGACTCTCATACACTACACTGTGAGGGTCACTGACTCTCATACACTACACTGTGAGGGTCACTGACTCTCATACACTACACTGTGAGGGTCACTGACTCTCATACACTACACTGTGAGGGTCACTGACTCTCATACACTACACTGTGAGGGTCACTGACTCTCATACACTACACTGTGAGGGTCACTGACTCTCATACACTACACTGTGAGGGTCACTGACTCTCATACACTACACTGTGAGGGTCACTGACTCTCATACACTACACTGTGAGGGTCACTGACTCTCATACACTACACTGTGAGGGTCACTGACTCTCATACACTACACTGTGAGGGTCACTGACTCTCATACACTACTGTGAGGGTCACTGACTCTCATACACTACACTGTGAGGGTCACTGACTCTCATACACTACAATGTGAGGGTCACTGACTCTCATACACTACACTGTGAGGGTACACTGACTCTCATACACTACACTGTGAGGGACTCTCATACACTACACTGAGGGACTCTCATACACTACACTGTGAGGGTCACTGACTCTCATACACTCTGTGAGGGTCACTGACTCTCTACACTACTGTGAGGGTCACTGACTCTCATACACTACACTGTGAGGGTCACTGACTCTCATACACTACACTGTGAGGGTCACTGACTCTCATACACTACACTGTGAGGGTCACTGACTCTCATACACTACACTGTGAGGGTCACTGACTCTCATACACTACAATGTGAGGGTCACTGACTCTCATACACTACACTGTGAGGGTCACTGACTCTCATACACTACACTGTGAGGGTCACTGACTCTCATACACTACACTGTGAGGGTCACTGACTCTCATACACTACACTGTGAGGGTCACTGACTCATACACTACACTGTGAGGGTCACTGACTCATACACTACACTGTGAGGGTCACTGACTCTCATACACTACACTGTGAGGGTCACTGACTCTCATACACTACACTGTGAGGGTCACTGACTCTCATACACTACACTGTGAGGGTCACTGACTCTCATACACTACACTGTGAGGGTCACTGACTCTCATACACTACACTGTGAGGGTCACTGACTCTCATACACTACACTGTGAGGGTCACTGACTCTCATACACTACACTGTGAGGGTCACTGACTCTCATACACTACACTGTGAGGGTCACTGACTCTCATACACTACACTGTGAGGGTCACTGACTCATACACTACACTGTGAGGGTCACTGACTCTCATACACTACACTGTGAGGGTCACTGACTCTCATACACTACACTGTGAGGGTCACTGACTCTCATACACTACACTGTGAGGGTCACTGACTCTCATACACTACACTGTGAGGGTCACTGACTCTCATACACTACACTGTGAGGGTCACTGACTCATACACTACACTGTGAGGGTCACTGACTCATACACTACACTGTGAGGGTCACTGACTCTCATACACTACACTGTGAGGGTCACTGACTCATACACTACACTGTGAGGGTCACTGACTCTCATACACTACACTGTGAGGGTCACTGACTCTCATACACTACACTGTGAGGGTCACTGACTCTCATACACTACACTGTGAGGGTCACTGACTCATACACTACACTGTGAGGGTCACTGACTCATACACTACACTGTGAGGGTCACTGACTCTCATACACTACACTGTGAGGGTCACTGACTCTCATACACTACACTGTGAGGGTCACTGACTCTCATACACTACACTGTGAGGGTCACTGACTCTCATACACTACACTGTGAGGGTCACTGACTCTCTCTGTGAGGGTCACTGACTCTCATACACTACTGTGAGGGTCACTGACTCTCATACACTACACTGTGAGGGTCACTGACTCATACATACACTGTGAGGGTCACTGACTCTCATACACTACACTGTGAGGGTCACTGACTCTCATACACTACACTGTGAGGGTCACTGACTCTCATACACTACACTGTGAGGGTCACTGACTCTCATACACTACAATGTGAGGGTCACTGACTCTCATACACTACACTGTGAGGGTCACTGACTCTCATACACTACACTGTGAGGGTCACTGACTCTCATACACTACAATGTGAGGGTCACTGACTCTCATACACTACAATGTGAGGGTCACTGACTCTCATACACTACACTGTGAGGGTCACTGACTCTCATACACTACAATGTGAGGGTCACTGACTCTCATACACTACAATGTGAGGGTCACTGACTCTCATACACTACAATGTGAGGGTCACTGACTCTCATACACACTGTGAGGGTCACTGACTCTCATACACTACAATGTGAGGGTCACTGACTCTCATACACTACACTGTGAGGGTCACTGACTCTCATACACTACAATGTGAGGGTCACTGACTCTCATACACTACACTGTGAGGGTCACTGACTCTCATACACTACAATGTGAGGGTCACTGACTCTCATACACTACACTGTGAGGGTCACTGACTCTCATACACTACAATGTGAGGGTCACTGACTCTCATACACTACAATGTGAGGGTCACTGACTCTCATACACTACACTGTGAGGGTCACTGACTCTCATACACTACAATGTGAGGGTCACTGACTCTCATACACTACAATGTGAGGGTCACTGACTCTCATACACTACACTGTGAGGGTCACTGACTCTCATACACTACAATGTGAGGGTCACTGACTCTCATACACTACACTGTGAGGGTCACTGACTCTCATACACTACAATGTGAGGGTCACTGACTCTCATCTCTGTGATACTGACTCTCATACACTAATGTGAGGGTCACTGACTCTCATACACTACACTGTGAGGGTCACTGACTCTCATACACTACAATGTGAGGGTCACTGACTCTCATACACTACACTGTGAGGGTCACTGACTCTCATACACTACACTGTGAGGGTCACTGACTCTCATACACTACAATGTGAGGGTCACTGACTCTCATACACTACAATGTGAGGGTCACTACACTACACTGTGAGGGTCACTGACTCTCATACACTACACTGTGAGGGTCACTGACTCTCATACACTACAATGTGAGGGTCACTGACTCTCATACACTACACTGTGAGGGTCACTGACTCTCATACACTACACTGTGAGGGTCACTGACTCTCATACACTACACTGTGAGGGTCACTGACTCTCATACACTACACTGTGAGGGTCACTGACTCTCATACACTACACTGTGAGGGTCACTGACTCTCATACACTACACTGTGAGGGTCACTGACTCTCATACACTACACTGTGAGGGTCACTGACTCTCATACACTACAATGTGAGGGTCACTGACTCTCATACACTACAATGTGAGGGTCACTGACTCTCATACACTACACTGTGAGGGTCACTGACTCTCATACACTACACTGTGAGGGTCACTGACTCTCATACACTACACTGTGAGGGTCACTGACTCTCATACACTACACTGTGAGGGTCACTGACTCTCATACACTACACTGTGAGGGTCACTGACTCTCATACACTACACTGTGAGGGTCACTGACTCTCATACACTACACTGTGAGGGTCACTGACTCTCATACACTACACTGTGAGGGTCACTGACTCTCATACACTACAATGTGAGGGTCACTGACTCTCATACACTACACTGTGAGGGTCACTGACTCTCATACACTACACTGTGAGGGTCACTGACTCTCATACACTACACTGTGAGGGTCACTGACTCTCATACACTACACTGTGAGGGTCACTGACTCTCATACACTACACTGTGAGGGTCACTGACTCATACACTACACTGTGAGGGTCACTGACTCTCATACACTACACTGTGAGGGTCACTGACTCTCATACACTACACTGTGAGGGTCACTGACTCTCATACACTACACTGTGAGGGTCACTGACTCTCATACACTACACTGTGAGGGTCACTGACTCTCATACACTACACTGTGAGGGTCACTGACTCTCATACACTACACTGTGAGGGTCACTGACTCTCATACACTACACTGTGAGGGTCACTGACTCTCATACACTACACTGTGAGGGTCACTGACTCTCATACACTACACTGTGAGGGTCACTGACTCATACACTACACTGTGAGGGTCACTGACTCTCATACACTACACTGTGAGGGTCACTGACTCTCATACACTACACTGTGAGGGTCACTGACTCTCATACACTACACTGTGAGGGTCACTGACTCTCATACACTACACTGTGAGGGTCACTGACTCATACACTACACTGTGAGGGTCACTGACTCTCATACACTACACTGTGAGGGTCACTGTCACTGACTCTCATACACTACTCTGTGAGGGTCACTGACTACACTGTGAGGGTCACTGACTCTCATACACTACACTGTGAGGGTCACTGACTCTCATACACTACACTGTGAGGGTCACTGACTCTCATACACTACACTGTGAGGGTCACTGACTCTCATACACTACACTGTGAGGGTCACTGACTCTCATACACTACACTGTGAGGGTCACTGACTCTCATACACTACACTGTGAGGGTCACTGACTCTCATACACTACACTGTGAGGGTCACTGACTCTCATACACTACACTGTGAGGGTCACTGACTCTCATACACTACACTGTGAGGGGACTCTCATACACTACACTGTGAGGGTCACTGACTCTCATACACTACACTGTGAGGGTCACTGACTCTCATACACTACACTGTGAGGGTCACTGACTCTCATACACTACACTGTGAGGGTCACTGACTCTCATACACTACAATGTGAGGGTCACTGACTCTCATACACTACACTGTGAGGGTCACTGACTCTCATACACTACACTGTGAGGGTCACTGACTCTCATACACTACAATGTGAGGGGACTCTCATACACTACACTGTGAGGGTCACTCTCATACACTACAATGTGAGGGTCACTGACTCTCATACACTACACTGTGAGGGTCACTGACTCTCATACACATACACTACTGTGAGGGTCACTGACTCTCATACACTACACTGTGAGGGTCACTGACTCTCATACACTACACTGTGAGGGTCACTGACTCTCATACACTACAATGTGAGGGTCACTGACTCTCATACACTACACTGTGAGGGTCACTGACTCTCATACACTACACTGTGAGGGTCACTGACTCTCATACACTACAATGTGAGGGTCACTGACTCTCATACACTACACTGTGAGGGTCACTGACTCTCATACACTACACACTGAGGGTCACTGACTCTCATACACTACAATGTGAGGGTCACTGACTCTCATACACTACACTGTGAGGGTCACTGACTCTCATACACTACAATGTGAGGGTCACTGACTCTCATACACTACAATGTGAGGGTCACTGACTCTCATACACTACAATGTGAGGGTCACTGACTCTTATACACTACACTGTGTGAGGGTCACTGACTCTCATACACTATAATGTGAGGGTCACTGACTCTCATACACTACACTGTGAGGGTCACTGACTCTCATACACTCTGTGATCACTGACTCTCATACTACATGTGAGGGTCACTGACTCTCATACACTACACTGTGAGGGTCACTGACTCTCATACACTACAATGTGAGGGTCACTGACTCTCATACACTACAATGTGAGGGTCACTGACTCTCATACACTACAATGTGAGGGTCACTGACTCTAATACACTCTGTGAGGGTCACTGACATACACTACAATGTGAGGGTCACTGACTCTCATACACTACACTGTGAGGGTCACTGACTCTCATACACTACAATGTGAGGGTCACTGACTCTCATACACTACACTGTGAGGGTCACTGACTCTCATACACTACAATGTGAGGGTCACTGACTCTCATACACTACAATGTGAGGGTCACTGACTCTCATACACTACAATGTGAGGGTCACTGACTCTCATACACTACACTGTGAGGGTCACTGACTCTCATACACTACAATGTGAGGGTCACTGACTCTCATACACTACACTGTGAGGGTCACTGACTCTCATACACTACAATGTGAGGGTCACTGACTCTCATACACTACACTGTGAGGGTCACTGACTCTCATACACTACACTGTGAGGGTCACTGACTCTCATACACTACAATGTGAGGGTCACTGACTCTCATACACTACACTGTGAGGGTCACTGACTCTCATACACTACACTGTGAGGGTCACTGACTCTCATACACTACAATGTGAGGGTCACTGACTCTCATACACTACACTGTGAGGGTCACTGACTCTCATACACTACACTGTGAGGGTCACTGACTCTCATACACTACACTGTGAGGGTCACTGACTCTCATACACTACACTGTGAGGGTCACTGACTCTCATACACTACACTGTGAGGGTCACTGACTCTCATACACTACACTGTGAGGGTCACTGACTCTCATACACTACACTGTGAGGGTCACTGACTCTCATACACTACACTGTGAGGGTCACTGACTCTCATACACTACACTGTGAGGGTCACTGACTCTCATACACTACACTGTGAGGGTCACTGACTCTCATACACTACACTGTGAGGGTCACTGACTCTCATACACTACACTGTGAGGGTCACTGACTCTCATACACTACACTGTGAGGGTCACTGACTCTCATACACTACACTGTGAGGGTCACTGACTCTCATACACTACACTGTGAGGGTCACTGACTCTCATACACTACACTGTGAGGGTCACTGACTCATACACTACACTGTGAGGGTCACTGACTCATACACTACACTGTGAGGGTCACTGACTCATACACTACACTGTGAGGGTCACTGACTCTCATACACTACACTGTGAGGGTCACTGACTCATACACTACACTGTGAGGGTCACTGACTCTCATACACTACACTGTGAGGGTCACTGACTCATACACTACACTGTGAGGGTCACTGACTCTCATACACTACAATGTGAGGGTCACTGACTCTCATACACTACACTGTGAGGGTCACTGACTCTCATACACTACACTGTGAGGGTCACTGACTCTCATACACTACACTGTGAGGGTCACTGACTCATACACTACAATGTGAGGGTCACTGACTCTCATACACTACACTGTGAGGGTCACTGACTCATACACTACACTGTGAGGGTCACTGACTCATACACTACACTGTGAGGGTCACTGACTCATACACTACACTGTGAGGGTCACTGACTCTCATACACTACAATGTGAGGGTCACTGACTCTCATACACTACAATGTGAGGGTCACTGACTCATACACTACACTGTGAGGGTCACTGACTCTCATACACTACAATGTGAGGGTCACTGACTCTCATACACTACAATGTGAGGGTCACTGACTCTCATACACTACACTGTGAGGGTCACTGACTCTCATACACTACACTGTGAGGGTCACTGACTCTCATACACTACACTGTGAGGGTCACTGACTCTCATACACTACAATGTGAGGGTCACTGACTCTCATACACTACTCTGTGAGGGTCACTGACTCTCATACACTACAATGTGAGGGTCACTGACTCTCATACACTACACTGTGAGGGTCACTGACTCTCATACACTACAATGTGAGGGTCACTGACTCTCATACACTACACTGTGAGGGTCACTGACTCTCATACACTACACTGTGAGGGTCACTGACTCTCATACACTACACTGTGAGGGTCACTGACTCTCATACACTACACTGTGAGGGTCACTGACTCTCATACACTACAATGTGAGGGTCACTGACTCTCATACACTACACTGTGAGGGTCACTGACTCTCATACACTACAATGTGAGGGTCACTGACTCTCATACACTACAATGTGAGGGTCACTGACTCTCATACACTACACTGTGAGGGTCACTGACTCTCATACACTACAATGTGAGGGTCACTGACTCTCATACACTACAATGTGAGGGTCACTGACTCTCATACACTACACTGTGAGGGTCACTGACTCTCATACACTACAATGTGAGGGTCACTGACTCTCATCTACAGGGTCACTGACTCTCATACACTACAATGTGAGGGTCACTGACTCTCATACACTACACTGTGAGGGTCACTGACTCTCATACACTACAATGTGAGGGTCACTGACTCTCATACACTACAATGTGAGGGTCACTGACTCTCATACACTACACTGTGAGGGTCACTGACTCTCATACACTACAATGTGAGGGTCACTGACTCTCATACACTACAATGTGAGGGTCACTGACTCTCATACACTACACTGTGAGGGTCACTGACTCTCATACACTACAATGTGAGGGTCACTGACTCTCATACACTCATCTGTGAGGGTCACTGACTCTCATACACTACACTGTGAGGGTCACTGACTCTCATACACTACACTGTGAGGGTCACTGACTCTCATACACTACAATGTGAGGGTCACTGACTCTCATACACTACACTGTGAGGGTCACTGACTCTCATACACTACACTGTGAGGGTCACTGACTCTCATACACTACAATGTGAGGGTCACTGACTCTCATACACTACAATGTGAGGGTCACTGACTCTCATACACTACACTGTGAGGGTCACTGACTCTCATACACTACACTGTGAGGGGCACTCACCTTCTCTTTACTGTCACTCCTTATATTATTATTCTACATTTGCTGTAAATAATATATATATATATATATTAGGAAGTGGAACAGAATTCTTCCTCCGTAAGCCATGCGTGTTGTAAGAGGAGACTGCTATATATATGATGCAATAAGATCACAGTAAACAGGTGATATCACAAAATGCACAACAACCACTGTGAAAAAAATAGTGAACTTCCAAGTGCTTTTGTCATTTCTCGCTCTGATAATGTGAGAAATCACGAAAGCGCTTGGACGTTCACTGTTTTTCACAGTGGTTGTTACACACACAATTTCATTTAATCTCAATTTCTCACGTCTTTCGCGTGTTCTTCTCGTCCGTGTCTCTCCTTCACCCTGTGCCACCTCTCCGTGTGTCTCTCCTTCACCCTGTGCCACCTCTCCGTGTGTCTCTCCTTCACCCTGTGCCACCTCTCCGTGTGTCTCTCCTTCACCTTGTGCCACCTCTCCGTGTGTCTCTCCTTCACCCTGTGCCACCTCTCCGTGTGTCTCTCCTTCACCCTGTGCCACCTCTCCGTGTGTCTCTCCTTCACCCTGTGCCACCTCTCCGTGTGTCTCTCCTTCACCCTGTGCCACCTCTCCGTGTGTCTCTCCTTCACCCTGTGCCACCTCTCCGTGTGTCTCTCCTTCACCTTGTGCCACCTCTCCGTGTGTCTCTCCTTCACCCTGTGCCACCTCTCCGTGTGTCTCTCCTTCACCTTGTGCCACCTCTCCGTGTGTCTCTCCTTCACCCTGTGCCACCTCTCCGTGTGTCTCTCCTTCACCTTGTGCCACCTCTCCGTGTGTCTCTCCTTCACCTTGTGCCACCTCTCCGTGTGTCTCTCCTTCACCTTGTGCCACCTCTCCGTGTGTCTCTCCTTCACCCTGTGCCACCTCTCCGTGTGTCTCTCCTTCACCCTGTGCCACCTCTCCGTGTGTCTCTCCTTCACCTTGTGCCACCTCTCCGTGTGTCTCTCCTTCACCCTGTGCCACCTCTCCGTGTGTCTCTCCTTCACCCTGTGCCACCTCTCCGTGTGTCTCTCCTTCACCCTGTGCCACCTCTCCGTGTGTCTCTCCTTCACCCTGTGCCACCTCTCCGTGTGTCTCTCCTTCACCCTGTGCCACCTCTCCGTGTGTCTCTCCTTCACCTTGTGCCACCTCTCCGTGTGTCTCTCCTTCACCCTGTGCCACCTCTCCGTGTGTCTCTCCTTCACCCTGTGCCACCTCTCCGTGTGTCTCTCCTTCACCCTGTGCCACCTCTCCGTGTGTCTCTCCTTCACCTTGTGCCACCTCTCCGTGTGTCTCTCCTTCACCTTGTGCCACCTCTCCGTGTGTCTCTCCTTCACCCTGTGCCACCTCTCCGTGTATCTCTCCTTCACCCACCTCTCCGTGTGTCTCTCCTTCACCCTGTGCCACCTCTCCGTGTGTCTCTCCTTCACCTTGTGCCACCTCTCCGTGTGTCTCTCCTTCACCCTGTGCCACCTCTCCGTGTGTCTCTCCTTCACCCTGTGCCACCTCTCCGTGTGTCTCTCCTTCACCCTGTGCCACCTCTCCGTGTATCTCTCCTTCACCCTGTGCCACCTCTCGTTGTGTCTCTCCTTCACCCTGTGCCACCTCTCCGTGTATCTCTCCTTCACCCTGTGCCACCTCTCGTTGTGTCTCTCCTTCACCCTGTGCCACCTCTCCATGTGTCTCTCTTTCACCCTGTGCCACCTCTCGTTGTGTCTCTCTTTCACCCTGTGCCACCTCTCGTTGTGTCTCTCCTTCACCCTGTGCCACCTCTCTGTGTGTCTCTCCTTCACCCTGTCCCACCTCTCCCTGTTTCTCTCCTTCACCCTGTGCCACCTCTCTGTGTGTCTCTCCTTCACCCTGTCCCACCTCTCCCTGTTTCTCTCCTTCACCCTGTGCCACCTCTCTGTGTGTCTCTCCTTCACCCTGTCCCACCTCTCCCTGTTTCTCTCCTTCACCCTGTGCCACCTCTCTGTGTGTCTCTCTTTCACCCTGTGCCACCTCTCCATGTGTCTCTCCTTCACCCTGTGCCACCTCTCTGTGTGTCTCTCCTTCACCCTGTCCCACCTCTCCCTGTTTCTCTCCCTTACCCTTCCCCTCACGCATCAGGTAGAGGTCGCTAGCTATGCAACATTCCTGGTCCTGGACGTCATGTACCACCCTTAACGTGACGCTGACGACGGGTGTACGGGGGTGACGCTTGGGGGGAAGGGGGTTACGCTGGGGGGACGGTGACGAGGGGGGGCGGCAACCCCGGGGGCACAGAGAGAGAGAGGGTCTGTAACAGTCACATAACATGACCACAATATATCAGGCAAAAGTCATCTCTGTTGACTCAAGACTGACCCCATCTATTGAATGTATATGCCGGTCCATATGGGTTTAGCGTGGGTTTACTAAGTGGATCATCACGTTATTATCAGATTTTCTGACATATAAAACATTTTGGGATGATCCAGGAGTCTTGGCTGACTGGTATATTCTGAGCATGCCTAACGACCACGAAGGGGAGGAGTACCATTATAGCTCTAGGCCTTTTCGGACGAGGACCAGGCAGGACTATAGAGGGATCTGGACAGGCTGCAGGCCTGGTCAAGCAACTGGCCCCTGGAGTTCAAACCCACCAAACGCAAAGTCATGGAGATCGGGGAAGGGCAAAGAAGAACGCACACAGAGTACAGTCTAGGGGGCCAAAGACTACAAACCTCACTCAAGGAAAAGGATCTTGGAGTGTGTATAATACCGAGCACATCTCCTGAGCCGCACATCAACCAAATAACTGCTGCAGCATATAGGCGACTAGCGAACCTAAGAATAGCATTCTGACATCTCAGTAAGGAGTCATTCTGGGCCCTGTATACCGTGTACTTTAGGACCATATTGGAGTATGCAGCTCCAGTTTGGAACCCACGCCTGGCCAACTACGTCAGGAAACTAGAGAAAATGCAAAGGTTTGCAACGAGATTAGTCCCGGAGCTAAGGGGCATGTCCCACTAGGAGTGGTTAAGGGAACTCGACCTGACGATACTGGAGGACAGGAGGGACAGGGAAGGACAAGATAACGACATATAAAATACTAAGAGGAATCGACATGGTGGACAGATACAGGATGTTCCAGATATGGGACACAGCATCAAGGGAAAGTGAGGTAGTAGAGGCAGGTACCATACATAGCTTTAAGAAGAGGTATGATAAAGCTCATAGAGCAGGGAGAGAGTAAACCTAGTAGCGACCAGTGAAGAGGCGGGGCCAGGAGCTATGAATCGACCCCTGCAACCACAATTAGATGAGTACACACACAATGTGAATCGATCCCTGCAACCACATATAGGTAAATACGCACACACTCCTGGCGGGGCCAGGAGCTATGAATCGACCCCTGCAACTACAAATAGATGAGTAGGTGAGTACACACACTGCAACGTGTTTTATATATTAAGGAATATCTATGATTATAGGAAGTTTAATCTCCTTGTATATTCCTTCAGTATGTGGCATAGCAAAGAATATACTTGTATATGCAAAACAACCACAGTGGAAAAAAAAGTGAAGTGAGAAAACTACAATGGTTCAGAGTGTGTCGGGGAAAGATAGAACCCGCCGCCTCCTAGCAGTGAGAGCTCCTCATTCAGGGGACTTTCTGTTGGCTGTTCTCAACTCCTCCCTTGGCATATGTTTCGACCCATAGACCATCCACACTGGTGTTGACCTTCGACTTGCCGCCCCTATTCTCACCGAACACAGGTGAATCGGCAGTGAATCGGCAGACTGATTGGGATACCATGATCTTGTGTGCTGTAGATCCGAGGGAAAAATTGCAAGGCATGAAGAGGTTAATAACATTATCAAGAGGAGCCTCACAACAGCCGGATGCCCAGCAATAAAGGAGCCACCTCAACTATGCAGATCTGATGGCAACCAAAAGTGTCCAGATGATATCATCCTTTAAGCATAGATAGGCGGCAAACAGGTGGTGTGGGACTACACATGTGCATCCACATTGGCTGATACTTATCTCCGATACACCAGGGAGGAAGGAGGGGCAGCTGCCAGCTTCAGGGAGTCTCAAAAGTCTAGAAAATACGGAGAACTTGCCCATCATTATGTGTTTGTTCCCATAGGTTCGGAGACCCTTGGCCTATGAGGAAAGAGTGCATCTAAGTTCCTTAAGGAGCTAGACAAAAGACTCGTCAGAGTAACTAGTGAGCCCAGGGCAGCTAGTTTCCTGTTACAGCGACTCAGCAATGCGGTTCAGAGGGGTAATGCTTACTGTACCCTGGATATGCGCCCCAGCTCTGAGGAGCTGGATGAGATTTTCTCATTATAATCTGTGACAAACACGTAGTAATATATACTAGAAATGTATCCCTCAAACCTCATGTGCTGTATATATCATCTTTGTACCAGCAATGTATCTTTTAAGTCTTGTGTACCAAATTATGCAGTAAAATATACTAATTGTTAAAAAATGAAAAGTTGGGGTGGTAGGGGAAGTGGAATATTTAAAAGGAAGAAATCCAAATATTCTTCCTTGAAGCCTTTTATCCACTTCACCAGAGGTGGACCTCATCATGTATATACACTGTGCATAATGTATATATGCAATATACACATCTCTTGATGGTCCAATACCTTGGCGTCTAGCGTGAGCTAGACGTTGATCCAAGGCAGCCAGCTTTCAAGCAGGAGGCTTACAGCTTTTCATCTCATGCCCTGCATGCATCAGCCTTACTAGAGATTTTAACAATGCTAGGAATTCGCAAGAACAGGCGAAATATTCACAAACACTGATCTCTGGCTGAAGGAGACTCGAACCTACGAACCTTGGAACAAGGTACGCAGTGCTTTACAACCTAGCTACACTGGTCCAATACCTTGGCGTCTAGCGTGAGCTAGACGCTGATCTCTTGGTGTATATTATCTTGTAGATGAATAGTTCAGAGAACCGACACGTTGATAAATTAGACACATGTGCAACTCTTGGGTATCTTTATTGAGGAAACGTTTCGCCACACAGTGGCTTCATCAGTCCATACAAAGGAGAATCTTGAAGAACAGGAGGAGAATGAGGTAATCAGTCCCTCAGCCTTGAGTCGACGTGGTCAGTCCATCAATCTTGAATAGAACACGGCATAAGTGCGGAGAAGCAGCTTATAAACCGTTGGCAGGAGAGGTGTAGCAGTCGTAGGTGGTGTCACATTTGTTCAATGTGGAAGTAGGTCGTGCACAAGGGTTAAGCAAGCGAAGAATTCCCAAGTATTAAGATCCCAAGAAGTTGCAGTGTCTGACAGGTTTGTAGATGAATGGTTCAGAGAACCGACATGTTGATAAATTAGACACATGTGCAACTCTTGGGTATCTTTATTGAGGAAACGTTTCGCCACACAGTGGCTTCATCAGTCCATACAAAGGAGAAGTGATCTGGAAGCTGGACCAAGTGGTCGTGACCTGAAGGCTGGACTATGTGGTCGTGACCTGAAGGCTGGACCAAGTGCTAGTGACCTGAAGGCTGTACCAGGTGGTAGTGACCTGAAGGCTGGACCAAGTGCTAGTGACCTGAAGGCTGGACCAGGTGCTAGTGACCTGGAGGCTGGACCAAATGCTAGTGGCCTGACGGTTGGACCAAGTGGTAGTGACCTGAAGGCTGGACCAAGTGGTAGTGACCTGAAGGCTGGACCAGGTGCTAGTGACCTGAAGGCTGGACCAAATGCTAGTGGCCTGACGGTTGGACCAAGTGCTAGTGACCTGAAGGCTGGACCAAGTGGTAGTGACCTGAAGGCTGGACCAGGTGCTAGTGACCTGAAGGCTGGACCAAGTGCTAGTGACCTGAAGGCTGGACCAAGTGCTAGTGACCTGAAGGCTGGACCAAGTGGTAGTGACCTGAAGGCTGGACCAGGTGTTAGTGACCTGGAGGCTGGACCAGGTGTTAGTGACCTGGAGGCTGGACCAGGTGTTAGTGACCTGGAGGCTGGACCAGGTGTTAGTGACCTGGAGGCTGGGCGAGGTACTAGAGTAAGGGCGGGTCTTACCGACCAAAACACATGTGATGTCATCACCAAGATCTCTCCACCAATCAGCGACT